>NC_092159.1:14648796-14651296 GCF_045791955.1 Oncorhynchus clarkii lewisi
GCTCTCATGCATGGTTCAGTGTTGCTTGCCTCGTAGCGAGCATAGAAGGCATTTAGCTTGTTTGGTAGGCTTGCATCACTGGGCAGCTTGCGGCTGGGTTTCCCTTTGTAATCCGCTTTTGCAAGCCCTGTCACATCAAACGAGCGTCAGAGCCGGCGTAGTAGGAACCGATCTTAGTCCTGTACTGATGCTTTGGCTGTTTGATGGCTCGTCGGAGGTCTGTCACTTTTCAAGAACTCCTGTAGCTAACTTTCTCCCTTGGGGAAATATTTCTCATTTTTGATACGACCTCCCCCTTTCGTCCTATGTTACTAGTTCTATTACTGAACCGATGACAGACTGCCACATTAAAACTGTTTATAAGGTGTCCTCTGTTTGGTAAAGTGTGTTTCTAGAGCCTTTTCTCTGTATTTAACCTGTGTACTAACACTATCAGTCTCTGTCTCCTGCTCTCAGCGGGGTGTTCACCTTGGACAGACAGGGACACATCGACCTCTCCAGTTTCCTCTCCTCCTTTTGTCCCCATTCAGTACACAGAGCAACCCACGCACTGCAGCCGCCCAGTCTCCATAGACTAACACTGGAACACTCTCCCTCACATAGAGGAGCATAGAGCCCCTGGGAGACTTTAACACCACCAGATACAACTGTCTACTGTTTAAACTCCTGTAGGACAGTTATTGTCTCAGGGATCACTGTGACACTGCATACCATTAATCATCTCACTGATTTGTTCTGTATTTATGTTAATGTGGCCCAAATTGCCCTCTAACATGCTCCTAGATTTTCTCAAAAACAAGACATCACATTTGTTACATTTACGTAACTCAAAGCAGAATTATATTACACAGCTTAATTATTTTGAAAGCTTCAAACACACATGCCTTACTGCTCAAAATGTATCTCATGGCACCATTCGCAGGGAAAATGAACTTGGCAGTCTTATAAGAGGAATATTTATTTCAAGCTTATTGCTCTTATACAAGCTGACTCCACGCTAGAGGAGGCTCACATTAACACACAGGCAGAGACGAGGGTCATAACGTTTGTTACAGGCACGTGCCTTTAGTTGCGGCAGCCATTTTGACTTTTGGCCAGTGGATTCCTTCCTCAAACAAAGCAGCGGGCTTCAGCGATGCTTCAAATGAACTATTCCTACTAGTGGAACTGGATGAAGTGGCCTGGCTGGTCTGGCTGTAATGCCACGACCTCTGGCACACGTCTACATTGTCGGCATGGATTGAAATCCAGCCTCCTGCCCTTTGCTACAACCTTTCTCTCTTTCCCACTGGCATCCTCTGTCACCATCTGTTCAATAAAATCAAAAAAATCACTTAAAAATGTTTTTTCAATTTAAGATGTTAGTGTCTCTCTTTCTTAATGTTGTGGGTAAATAAATAAATGACTAAATAAGTAAGTACGCAGATACAGTAAGACAGCGTCTGTGAGTCAGTCTGAATCCCAAATGGCACCCTATGCCCTACATAGTGCACTACGTTTGACAAGAGCCCTATGGGCCCAGGTCAAAAGTAGTGCACTATGTGGGATAGGGCACAATTTGGGACGCAAACTAGTTAGAAGATGGTGTTGTGTTTGCTTAGCATAGCTAATGTCCCTGGGGTTTAGACACTGTGAGGCTTGTACATAAGCGTTGACATTAGACGCTGTCACAAGTGCTACGTCGACCTCTAGCTTCAGCAGAACACCAGATGGCAGAAGAGTCACCCGTAAAGGCAAACGTGTGTGTATATCACAGTGTGTGTGTGTTCAGATGACAGCAGCACCCTATGGAGACGAGTCCTGGGGCGGGTGAGCAGTAAGTGGAGAAACAATGGAAGACAGTTTCTTTGTTGTACATGGATTATAAAATAAAACGTCTACATGTGTGTGTTCCAGAGAGAGACAGAGGGAGAGGGAGAGAGAGGGGGAGAGAGAGAGGGAGAGAGAGGGAGAGAAAGGGGGAGAGAGGGACAGAGAGGGGGAGAGAGGGGGAGAGAGAGATAGAGAGAGAGAGAGACAGAGGGAGAGAGGGGGGGAGAGAGGGAGAGAAAGGGGGAGAGAGAGGGGGAGAGAGAGAGAGGGAGAGGGAGAGGGAGAGGGAGAGAGGGACAGAGAGGGAGAGAGAGAGATAGAGAGAGGGAGAGAGAGAGGGAGAGAGGAGAGAGGGAGAGAAAGGGGGAGAGAGAGGGGGAGAGAGAGGGGAGAGAGAGAGGGAGAGAGAGGGAGAGAAAGGGGGGGAGAGAGAGGGGGAGAGAGAGAGGGAGAGAGAGGGAGAGAAAGGGGGAGAGAGGGACAGAGAGGGGGAGAGAGGGAGAGAGAGGGGGAAAGAGAGGGAGAGAGAGGGGAGAGAGAGAGAGATGATGTGTTTAGATCAGTATGTAATAAGATTTAATTGAACTACAGCATTCATCCAGGAGTTTGAAAAATGTATCTAAAGAGTTTGGGAATCCCTGAAAAGAGTGTTTTCTGATGCTAGATACTGTTCCTTCTATTTGAAAAA
>NC_092159.1:14656296-14663796 GCF_045791955.1 Oncorhynchus clarkii lewisi
TCTTCCACACCGATCTCAACAAACCATTTCTGTATGGACCTCACTTTGTGCACAGGGGCATTGTCATGCTGAAACAAGAAAGGGGCTTCCCTAAATTGTTGCCACACAGTTGGAAGCACATACTCGTCTAGAATGTAATTGTATGCTGTAACGTTAAGATTTTCCTTCACTGGAACTAAGGGGCCTAGCCCGAAACATGAAAAACAGCCCCAGACCATTATTCCTCCTCCACCAAACTTTACAGTTGGCACTATGCATTGGGGCAGGTAGCGTTCTCCTGGCATCTGCCAAACCCAGATTCGTCTGTCGGATTGCCAGATGTTGAAGCGTTATTCATCACTCCAGAGTCCAATGGAGGCTAGTTATACACCACTCCAGCCAATGCTTGGCATTGCTCATGGTGATCTTAGGCTTGTGTATGGCTGCTCGACCATGGAAACCCATTTCATGAAGCTCTCGACGAACAGTTATTGTAATGATGTTACTTCCAGAGGCAGTTTGGAACTCGGTAGTGAGTATTGCAACCGAGGACAGATGATTTTTATGAGCTACGCGCTTCAGCGGTCCCGTTCTGTGAGCTCGTGTGGCCTACTACTTTGCGCCTGAGCCGTTGCTGCTTCTAGAAGTTTCCACTTCACAATAACAGCACTTGACTAGCAGGGCAGAAATTTGACGAACTGACTTCTTGGAAAGGTGGCATCCTATGACGGTGCCACGTTGAAAGTCACTGAGCTCTCCAGTAAGACCATTCTAATGCCATGTCTATGGCGGTGTGATAGATTTTATACACTTGTCAGAAACGGGTGTGGCTGAAATAGCCAAATCCACTAATTTGAAGGGGTGTCTACATACTTCTGTATATACAGTATAGTGTATTTTTTTTACTTAATCTTTATTTAACTAGGCAAGTCAGTTAAGAATAAATTAGGAACAGTGGGTTAACTGTCTTGTTCAGGGGCAGAGCGACAGATTTTTACCTTGTCAGCTCGGGGATTTGATCTTGCAACCTTTCTGTTACTAGTCCAATGCTCTAACCACTAGGCTACCTGCCGCCCCATGTGTATATGTTGAAGAGGTTGGGGCTCAAGCTGCACCACTGTCTTACCCCACGGCCCTGTGGAAAGAAATGGGTGTGTTTTTTGCCAATTCTAACCACACACCTGTTTGTGTACATGGCTTTCATATTGTTGTATGTTTTTCCCCCAACACCGCTTTCCATCCATTTGTATAGCAGGCCCTAATGCCAAATAGAAATCAACAAAGCATGAGAAGACTTTGCCTTTGTTTTGTTTAGTTTGTTAGTACATTGGGGTGTGTAGATGTATACATGGTCTGTCGTATGGTAATTTGGTAAAAAGCCATTGAACATTTGCTCAGTACATTGTTTTTTTTGGATGGACAGGTTTCTCAATATCTTTCTTAGGTTTATGCATTCTTCATCAAACCATCCGCCATTTGTTTCTCTCTCTCTCCTGTCTCTCTCTCTCTCTCTCTCTCCTGTCTCTCTCTCTAACCCCCCCTCCTCTCTCCCTATTCCTGATAGAATGAGACAAGGCTTGGTCTACATAATGACATCACCTCAGTAGTTTACTCTTAGGGGAAACTCAGCAACATTGTGTTAAACATGGTTTACAATGCAGCACAGTAGATGAGCAACTCTGCATTGAACATCACATAGGCAAGAAGATATGGACATTACACACAGTCCATGTGTCTCAGCACATTAGTAGGAACATACCGTATGTGTTCACATATTACACAAGTCAGTTCCTACATCTACACAGTCCCTTGCATTTACTCAGTACACGTAACCAGTGATAACCAAGACCTTCTGTTAGATGGGTGCAATAATGTATGTGTATTTCTGGTATTGTGAAGTCTCTATCTCTCTTTCTCTCTCTCCCTTTCTCTCGTGCCTCTCCTCTGTCTCTCCCTCCCTCTCGCTCCTTCTCTCTCTCCCACCCTTCTCTCACTACCCCCCACACCCCTCTTCCCCCATCTCTTAAACCCTTCCTAGCTCTCTCTCCGTCTCCCTATCTCTCTCATATTAACAAACAGGTGGGAGCTAACGAGTGCTTCGGGCTGCATCCGTTAGATCATCACTGCAGGTGCTATTCATAGAACCACTCCTCCTTTTCTTCATGGCTGTCTTAAAGTCCTCTTTTCCTCCCCCATACTCCTCCGAGAGAGACTCTAGACCATCTAGTGTGAGTGGGCTACTAACTCTTTCTTGACAGCCAGAAAGAGATGGATTTGAATGAGGTGTGTGTGTCTGCGTGTGTGTGTGTGTGTGTGTGTGTGTGTGTGTGTGTGTGTGTGTGTGTGTGTGTGTGTGTGTGTGTGTGTGTGTGTGTGTGTGTGTGTGTGTGTGAGTGCATACAGGCGGACTTGATACACAACCTTACGCAACCAATGCCTATTCTGGAAACTGGAAACATGGACGGGTGTCCACCTCTTATCTATACAGAACCAACATCCTACTGCCGTTTCTGTTGACTGTGGTTTGTGTGTTTCTATGCTGCAGCTATGTAGCATAAATACGACAATGCTGGTTGGAGGGACAAATGGCACCCTATTCCCTATACAGAAGAGTGTGCTACCTTTGACCAGGGCCCATAGGGAATGTCTCAGATGAGTTCTCTATGGGGCGATCTGAATACAACACGCTTGTCAGTTTTCTCATCAGCCATTCATTTAGTAAACTAATGAATGTAGTTTACAAGAAAAGATGCCAAATCATTCGACAGTTGTCGGGTACGACAGTTGAACTAAACTCATGAGGTATTTCATTAAAAAGTTAGACTCTTCAAGAATCAATGGGAATATCATGAATTAAAAAGAAAACAAAAATGGATGTACCAATCGCTGATTGCCCCTTTATTTCCATATAGTATGACCACCCAATTGCCACTTCCTTCCCCTTCCACTGAAACCCACTGCAAAATCAGTTACATCAAAACGACTTTTGAAGCACTTCAGTCTCTGAAGTGAAGGAGCCAGTTAGCCTTGAGAGCAGACACTTTCTTGCACCATATTCCCCATACACTGAGTGCACAAAACATTAAGAACACCTTCTCTGTCCATGACATAGACTGAGTAGGTGAATCCAAGTGAAAGCTATGATCCATTATTGATGTCAGTTGTTAAATCCTCTTTAATCAGTGTAGATGAAGGGGAGAAGACAAGTTAAAGGATTTTTAAGACATCAAATCAAATCAAACTGTATTTGTCACATGCGCCTAAGACAACAGGTGTAGTAGACCTTACCGTGAAATGCTTACTGACAAGCCCTTAACCAACAGGGCAGTTCAAGAAAGAGTTAAGAAAATATTTACCAAATAAACAAATGTAAAAAATAATAAAAAGTAACAATAAAATAACAATAACGAGGTTATATACAGGCGTTACCGGCACCGAGTCAATGTGCGGGGGTACAGGTTAGCCAAGGTAATTTGTACATGTAGGTAGGGGCAAAGTGACTATGCATAGATAATAAACAGCGAGTAGCAGGAGTGTAATAACAAACGGGGGAAGGGGGGGGGGGGGGGGTCAATGTAAAGAGTCCCGGTGCCCATTTGATTAATTGTTCAGCAGTCATATGGCTTGGGGGGTAGAGGCTGTTAAGGAGCCTTTTGGTCCTAGACCAGTCTATGACTTGGGTGACTGGAGTCTTTGACAATTTTTGGGGCTTTCCTCTGATACTGCCTAGTATATAGGTCCTGGATGGCTGGAAGCTTGGCTCTAGTGATGTACAGGGCCATACTCACTATCCTCTGTAGCGCCATACGGTCAGATGCCGAGCAGTTGCCATACCAGGTGGTGATACAACCAATCAGGATGCTCTTGATGGTGCAGCTGTAAAACTTTTTGAGGATCTGGGGACCCATGCTAAATCTTTTCGGTCTCCTGAGGGGGAAAAGGTGTTGTCGTGCCCTCTTCATGACTCTCTTGGTGTGTTTGGACCATGATAGTTCGTTGGCGATATGGACACCAGGGAACCTGAAACTCTCGACCCTCTCCACTACAGCCTCGTCGATGTTAATGGGGCCTGTTCGGTCCGCCTTTTCCTGTAGTCCAGAAGCAGCTCTTTTGACTTGCTCACATTGAGGGAGAGATTGATGTCCTGGCACCACACTGCCAGGTCTCTGACCTCCTCCCTAAAGGCTGTCTCATCGTTGTCGGTAATCAGGCCTCACACTGTTGTGTCATCAGCAAACTTAACGATGGTGTTGGAGTTGTGTTTGGCCACGCGGTTGTGGGTGAACAGGGAGTACAGGAGGGGATTAAGCACGCACCCTTGAGGGGCCCCAGTGTTGAGGATCAGCGTGGCAGATGAGTTATTGCCTGCCCTTAGCACCTGTGGGTCGCCCGTCAGGAAGACCCGGATCCAGTTGCAGAGGGAGGTGTTTAGTCCCAAGGTCCTTAGCTTAGTGATGAGCTTTGTGGGCACTACGTTGTTGAACGCTGCACTGTAGTCAATGAACAGCATTCTCACATAGGTGTTCCTTTTGTCCAGGTAGGAAAGGGCAGTGTGGAGTGCGACTGAGATTGCAACATCTGTGGATCTGTTGGGCCGGTATGCGAATTGGAGTGGGTCAAGGGTATCCGGGATGATGCTGTTGATGTGAGTCATGACCAGCCTTTCAAAGCACTTCATGGCTACCGACGTGAGTGCTACAGGGCGGTAATCATTTAGGCAGGTTACCTTCGCTTCCTTGGGCACAGGGACTATGGTGGTCTGCTTGAAACATGTAGGTATTACAGACTCGGTTAGGAAAAGGTTGAAAATGTCAGTGAAGACACTTGCCAGTTGGTCCGCACATGCTTTGAGTACACGTCCTGGTAACCCGTCTGGCCCCGCAGCTTTGTGAATGTTGACCTGTTTAAAGGTCTTGCTCACATAGGCTACCGAGAGCGTTATCACACAGTCGTCCGGAACAGCTGGTGCTCTCATGCATGCTTCAGTGTTGCTTCCCTAGAAGCGAGCATAAAAAGCATTTAGCTCATCTGGTAGGCTCGCGTCACTGGGCAGCTCACGGCTGGGTTTCCCTTTGTAGTCCGTAATAGTTTTCAAGCCCTGCCACATCCGACGAGTGTCAGAGCCGGGGTAGTAGGATTCGATCTGAATCCTGTATTGACGCT
Organism: Oncorhynchus clarkii lewisi; assembly: GCF_045791955.1. NCBI lineage: Eukaryota > Metazoa > Chordata > Actinopteri > Salmoniformes > Salmonidae > Oncorhynchus > Oncorhynchus clarkii. The sequence goes on from NC_092159.1 coordinate 14,661,439, forward strand.
TTGCCTGTTTGTTAGTTCGTCTGAGGGCGTAGTGGTATTTCTTATAAGCATCCGGATTAGTGTCCTGCTCCTTGAAAGCAGCAGCTCTAGCCTTTAGCTCGATGCAGATGTTGCCTGTAATCCATGGCTTCTGGTTGGGATATGTACGCCTGTACGTTCCAGTCTGTGCTAGCCAAACAGTCCTGTAGAGTAGCATCCGCGTCATCTGACCACTTCCGAAATTGAGCGAGTCCCTGATACTTCCTGCATTCATTTTTGCTCGTAAGCATGAATCAGGAGGATATAATTATGGTCAGATTTGCCAAATGGAGGGCGAGGGAGAGCTTTGTATGCATCTCTGTGTATGGAGTAAAGGTGGTCTAGAGTTTTTTTCCCTCTGGTTGCAAATGTGACATGCTGGTAGGTATGTTAAGTTTCCCTGCATTAAAGTTCCTGTCCACTAGGAGCGCCGCCTCTGGATGAGCATTTTCTTGTTTGCTTATGGCCTTATACAGCTGGTTGAGTGCGGTCTTAGTGCCAGCATAGGTTTGTGGTGGTAAATAGACGGCTACGAATAATGTAGATGAGACCTCTTCTTGGTAGATAGTGTGGTCTACAGCTTATCATAAGGTACTCTACCTCAGGTGAGCAATACTTCGAGACTTCTTTAATATTAGACACCGCGTACCAGCTGTTATTGACAAATAGACACACACCCCCGCCCCTCGTCTTACCAGACGTAGCTTCTCTGTCCTGCCGATGCATGGAAAATCCCGCCAGCTCTATATTATCTGTGTCGTTGTTCATTCACGACTTGGTGAAACGCAAGATATTACCGTTTTTAAAGTCCCGTCGGTAGGACAGTCTTGACTGTATATCATCCATTTTGTTTTCCAATGATTGCACATTGGCCAATAGAACGGATGGTGGTGGAGGTTTACTCACTTGCCTACGAATTCTCAGAAGGCTGCCTGACCTCCTCGCCCTTTTTCTCCGTGTTTTCTTCATGCAAATGACAGGGATTTGGGCACATTCCCTAGAAAGCAGTATATCCTTTGACCAGTTTGTTCTGATGTCCAGAAGTTATTTTCTGTCATAAGAGACAGTAGCAGCAACATTATGTACAAAATAAGTTAAGATATAAGTTACAAACAACTGGAAAAAACTAACAAAATAGCAGTTGGTTAGGAGCACCGTAAAACGGCTGCCATCCCCTCCGGTGCCATTCTGAGTATCATAGATTGTGTATGTGTGCCATTCTGAGTATCATAGATTGTGTATGTGTGCCATTCAGAGGGTGAATGGGCAAGACAAAATATTTAAGTGCCTTTGAAAATGGTATGGGAGTAGGTGCCAGGAGCACCGGTTTGTGTCCAGAACTGCAATGCTGTTGGGTTTTTCCACACTAAACAGTTTCCTGTGTGTATCAAGAATGGTCCACCACCCAAAGGATATCCCGCCAACTTGATACAACTATGGGAAGCACTGGATACTACACCCTGTAGAGTTAATACCGACGAATAGAGGCTGTTCTGAGAGGGGGGGAGCAACTCAATATTAGGAAGGTGTTCTTAATGTTTTGTACACTCAGGTTATTGCACTGGTTTTGACCAGGGCCCATAGGCAATGTCTCAGATTTGTTTTCTCTGGGGCAACCAGAATACAATTAGATTGACAGTTTTCTCATTAAGTTTACAAGAAAAGATGCCCAAATCATTTGACAGTTGTCGGGCACGACAGTTGAACTAAACTCATGAGGCATTTAAAAGTTATATTTTTCAAGAATCAATGGGTATATCGTTAATTTAAGTCCAAAAAGTGTATGTACCAATTGTTGATTGCCCCTTTATTTCCATATAGTATGACCTTCCAATTGCCACTTACTTCCTCTTCCACTGAAGCCCGGAGCAAAATCAGTTACAGTACATCAAAACGACTCTTTATGCGCTTCAGTCTTTGAAGTGAAGGAGCCAGTTAGCTTTGAGAGCAGACACTTTGTGCCCCTTTGTGCCCCTTTGTGCCCCCACAGCACTACCATGTTACACACTGCTGGACCAGGAGAGAAGAGAGAGAACGAGAGAGAGTGTGTCTGTGCGTCTGTGTGCATGTGCATTTCAGTGTGTCTATGTGTGTGAGTGTGTGTGTGCGTGTCTTTTCACACCAGGATTATTCTGCCTGGAAGGAGGAGAGGTTAGAAGAGATAGAGATGGAGCAGCTTAGCTTCCATTTTCCATTCTGAAGTTCTCATCCCAGTCAAAAGGATGGGAAGGGGGAGATCCTGTGTAATCCCTTGTTTATTAACGGGACTGATAAGAAATGTTCTCACGTTCTAGGATAGAGAAAGATGGAAATGGTTGGAAAATACGAAAAAATGCCCAG
>NC_092159.1:14668796-14716898 GCF_045791955.1 Oncorhynchus clarkii lewisi
ACTCAGCCCATCTCTCCTTCTCTCTCTTCACCCCACTCAGTCCATCTCTCTTTCTCTCTCTTCACCTGACTCAGTCCATCTCTCATTCTCTCTCTTCACCCCACTCAGTCCATCTATCCTTCTCTCTCTTCACCCCACTCAGTCCATCTCTCTTTCTCTCTCTTCACTCCACTCCGTCCATCTCTCCTTCTCTCTCTTCACCCCACTCAGTCCATCTCTCTTTCTCTCTCTTCACCCCACTCAGTCCTTCTCTTTCTCTCTCTTCGCCCGACTCAGTCCATCTCTCCTTCTCTCTCTTCACCCCACTCAGTCCACCTCTCTTTCTCTCTCTTCACCCCACTCAGTCCTTCTCTCCTTCTCTCTTCACCCCACTCAGTCCATCTCTCTTTCTATCTCTTCACCCCACTCCGTCCATCTCTTCTTCTCTCTCTTCACCCGACTCAGTCCATCTCTTCTTCTCTCTTCACCCAGCTCAGTCATCCCTCCTTTTTTCTCTTCATCTCTCTCTGTCTCTCTCTCTCTCAATACATAATCTCTCTGTGTCTCTGTCATCATCTGTGTTCCATCTCATACCACTGCAGTATTGTCATGACACCCCAAAACCCTGCCTCACACACTACCACACACCTCCTCTCTCACTACCCACCAACAGCTACACACAATCCCACATACAGCGACACACAGTCCCACACAATTACACACACTCACCCACCCACACGACTGATACACTGCTCTTAATCCAGCAGATGTGTGTGTGTGCGAGAGAGAGAGTGAATGTATTTGCTTTTATAATGTGTGTGTGACACTGTGTGTGTGTGTGTGTGTGTGTGTGTGTGTGTGTGTGTGTGTGTGTGTGTGTGTGTGTGTGTGTGTGTGTGTGGCGCTAGGGGAGTAAGACATTAAGACAGCTCTGCATGTAGCACTACAGGTTCATCAATGTGGGTCAGGAGAGACGGAGACTGAGATGTCTCTGCTACTGCCTATCTATTGCTTTCTCTCTCTCTCTCTCTCTCTCTCTCTCTCTCACACACACACACACACACACACACACACACACACACACACACACACACACACACACACACACACACACACACACACACACACACAATAACAGCATCTACAGTATAATGTGTGTGGCAAAAACACACTTCTAATACTGTCTTTTATCAAAGAAAAAGAATGCCATGAATAAAATCTGGTCTTACCACAGATTCTGTGCAGAGAAGTAGTGGTGATGAAGTGTTGCTAGACAGTAGCCACAGCCTCTGCCTTTGACAGAGAAGAACTGGAGTATTTTACAACTCGCTGAAGGCTCCCATCCTGCTGTCTTCTGTCTGTGTTTGTTTTATCTGCTCCGAGTCTTCAGTCAAAGTAGACCGCCTGCACTTTCACTGCTGCTTTCTCTAGTAAGCCAACGCTACAGAGACAGAATGAAAGAGAGAGAGAGAGAGAGAGAGAGAGAGATAGTGTGTTTGTCTGCTAGAGTGTGTGTTAATGTGTGTGTGTATAGATTCACAGTAAAGCACAAGCAACACAGTCTATCTATATGCACTGGGCAACATGCAGTCGTTACGCTACTTTGCTAATCTTCCATGGACGGACGAAGCTAATTAATGAATCCGTACGGCTTGAGGGGTTCAATAGAGAGAGAAAGAACTAGAGAGGCTGGGAGAGAGAGAGAGTGGAGGATGCGAGGAGTGAGAGAGATAATTAGAGTGAGCGAAGGCAAGAGAGTGGAGAAGAGAGAGGAGATGAGAGAGAGTGAGGGAGAGTGAGAGTGAAAGAGTCGGAAGACGAAGGAATGAGAGCATGAGACCGCGGGAGAAGAGAGAACGCAGGCAGCGGAGTAGAGAGGGAGAGGGAGAGAATGAGTGAGAGAGAGAGGGAGAGGGAGAGGGAGAGAATGAGTGTGAGAGAGGGAGAGAATGAGTGAGAGAGAGAGAGAGAGAGAGAGGGAGGGGGATATAATGAGTGAGAGAGAGAGAGAGAGAGAGAGAGAGAGAGAGGGAGAGGGAGAGATGATGAGAGAGAGAGAGAGAGAGAGAGAGAGAGAGAGAGAGAGAGAGAGAGAGAGAGAGAGAGATAGTGTGTGTATGTGTGTCAGCGGTATAGGAATAACAGCTGAATGATAGGCTAGTCTACACTCTTAGAGAAAAGGGTTCTTCAGCTGTCCACATAGGAGAACCCTTTTTGGTTCTAGGTACAACCCTTTTGGGTTCCATGTAGAGCCCAACGTGGAAAGGGTTCTACATAGAACCCAAAAGGGTTCTTCTTGGAACCAAAAGTGTTTTTACCAGGAACCAAAAGGGGTTTTACAATGGGTTCACCAATGAGGACAGCCGAAGAACCCTTTAAGGTTGTAGATGGTTTGTAGTTGTTTTCTATGATTGTAGGGGCAGGCAGCATACCTTTAGAAAGCTAAGCCCATGGCTGCGAGTGTGTGTGTGTGTGTGTGTGTGTGTGTGTGTGTGTGTGTGTGTGTGTGTGTGTGTGTGTGTGTGTGTGTGTGTGTGTGTGTGTGTGTATAAACGCGTGGGCTCAGGTGAGTGCCTCAGAATGACGGGATTAATGATGCGTCACCAAGTGGAAAAGTGGGGCATTTCAGACACACACACACACGCGCGCGCACACACGCACACACACACACCTGTGCACCAGGCCCTATATGGGTCATGGGCCTTCAAGTGCCAGGCACCAGCAGCCTCAGGCGGTGTGTGTGTGTGTCTGTGTGTGTGTGTGTTTCCCCACAAGAATAGTAAACTAACAAAAATTTGACCAACTGGGGATATTTTGTTGGTCCCCACGAGGTCAAATGCTGTTTCTAGGTGGTTTAGGGTTAAGGTTAGAATTAGTGTTAGGGTTAGAACTAGGTTAGGGTTAGGAGCTAGGGTTAGGTTTAGGGTTAAGTTTTTTTTGTTAAGGTTACGGTGAGAACATGGGTTATTGTGAATAGGATTTTGAACAGGACTGAATTGTGTGTCCCCACAAGGTTACCTGTACAAGACTGTGTATGTGTGTGTGTGTGTGTGTGTGTGTGTGTGTGTGTGTGTGTGTGTGTGTGTGTGTGTGTGTGTGTGTGTGTGTGTGTGTGTGTGTGCATGACTCCCCAAGGCAGTATGTACTGTACGTGGGCTGTGTATTCATGCATGTTGGGGGCTGCTGCTCCAGCCTGGATGTGGTATGACTTGCATCATGCTGCTGGATGTGCCTGTTACTCCACAAACAGTTCTGTACATACTGTACTAGTTTACCATAATGAACAACTATTGAATATTCTACATAGCTACAGACCAGGGGTATGAAAAGCAAGGCCTTCAGGTCTGTGGTGGGACTGGTTATCATTTCTCCCTGGTAGTTCATTGATTGGTAATGTCACTGATTGGTCCAAAGAGTCACTCACCAGGTGTCCCCCGGGTCTGAATCAGTCCCTGATTGGAGGGGAAGGATGACAACTTGAGGCCTGCATTTCAATAAGCCTGTTGGAGAGGGTGGATAGGATATATCATGTAAACACGCCCTCAATACAATATGTCCAGTGCATAGACCTGGCAAAGGGAGAGAGTTAGTTTCCTTGTGACTGACTGTTAAAAGCATCAAGATTTTTTTGTGTGTGTAGTTCCCATGGAAACACAGCATCCCATTCCCATGATAAGGAGTGACATTCATTGAGGCACGCACACATGTACACACGTACACCCACACGCAGTATGGGGGAGAGGGACATTGGCTGGGACTGTACTGCATCAACCCCAGACGATTTTAATGAGGTCTAAAGGAAGAGGTTTCAACAATACACCACCTGGCCAAGAGAGTAACAGTAGTTATTCATATCTTTACTGCAGTCTCTAACGGGCCACTCTCAAAGGACAAATCATATTCAATACTTTCTCACTACTTTGCAGATATGCGTTTTTCAATCATGTGATGTAAGATATTATGATGCATCATTTTTTACCTGTCTGAGAGCCATTATGATAATGTGTGAGCTCAAGCACAGATGCCAAGTCATGCATATTAACGTAGTTTTAATAAGAGTCAAAGTCATGCATATGAATGTAGTTTTAATAAGAGTCAAAGGAGTAAAAGTGGAATACAAGGGCAAATCAGGGACAGTAGCAACCTCAATAGACAGGTACACTGTGGAGACGAAAGTAGAGCATGAGACAACGACTAACATACACTCTCTTGCTTTGTGCACGCACACGTGGGGGCATGTATGCAGGCACAGGCACACATGCAATGCGCGTACGTGCGCGAACGCGCACACACACATTGTTGGAAGGGACATGACTAATACAGTGTTTGGCTCTCAATGTGAAGAACTCCTACGGTTTCCTTTTCATTCAAGAATCAAAACTAGGGCGATTCAGGGTACGTGTTATTGTGCCCATGTGTGTGTTTGTGAGAGTCCATTTGATGGATTATAGTCAAGGATATTATGTTTAAATAGCTTGGGAGTTAGTTTGGACATAATTATTCAGATCGGAATATGGAGCAATGAAATATATATATGTAATCTGTAATTTACGGGAACGAGAATATTGCCCACATCTCCAGACGTTAAAATAGTAATGCCACTGTTGCTCTGGGTGCATTCAGCCTATATTCCAATATCACGCTTGTAGAATGAGAACATAGGAGGATACTGGGATGGATCAGGCTACTACTGCTCCCTTCTAGATGCGCTACTATTCAACTGTTTACTCTTTGTTTTTATCGATAACTTTTGTGATGTTCACATTGCCCATTCTCCATTTCACGTCACATAATAAACTATTGTCAGTTGTGTTACCTGTTGCTCCCTGGTTTCAATGTCTATGGTTGCTCCTGTGGAATGGAAAGTCCACTTCTCACTACCTACAGTTGGTACATACGACCAACACGCAACTATCCCTGTGCTGCTCTCTGAAAAGAGGGTTGGCCACCCAGCACAGCACGGAACATGAGTCAGGTAACTGTAACAGAACGTTGCTTCTGAGCTCCCGTGCATTTTGGACACGCACCGACTCGGTTTGGGAGGCAGGGAGTGACAAACATATTTCTCTGAAAGGGGTTTTGCTGTACTCCCATGTCTATTTTAAAAACCTAATAGACGTTTTAAGTTTCACGTTTTCGTGTGTCTGCTGCACTGATGTGACGAGTTTGGCGTTTCACAAGCGGATAAAACGCCCAGGTGTTTGTTTTTCATAGGTGGGTTTTCTGCCTTTTTTTAAAAACAATTCCTAAGTAGAGCAGCGACAGGAGGCTTTCCCCTGTGGTATATTTCTTTATTGCAAAACTCTTGTTAAACCACGTCAGTGTTTTTCTTGCTTTCGTTTTTAATTATTTAATTTCTAACCACCGACAACGCCGAGTGGCAACGTTGGAACAAACAGGTAAGTGTCTGCAATAATATTATTAGCCAACACCTTTCGATTTCAAAGTTACTTTGCTTTTGTTTTCTACTGAATTTTACAGTTTCCCCGACTGCAGAAAGTTAGTAAACGTCCTTGGGTTGACACCTTTTGAACTCGTGCCAACTCGTGCTAAAAATGTGATCCGTGTGCGCGCGCAACGACAGGCCTGGCTGCAAGCTGATGATTTGCAACGTGCATGACCTCTGTAAACCATTAAGCCACAGATTCACCAAATAATTATAGAATCATAGTTACATTTGGTCCCATCTTATTTGTTGATATATTCATTCATCAGCTTAGAAATGAACTTGACAGTGAGTGCGGATAGTCACAAAGAGGCCTCATAAGGAAGAAAAAAACACATTTGGAAGGAAAGGTTATATAATGTTGCCAAAATGATGTTGAGCTTTTCCATATCAATTGGAGTTATTTCACAGATCTCCCACATTTCTAGAGGGTACATTCAGAAATCATGATACACTTGAATGGAGTATTTAAATACAGAGGATATAATATGCCTCAAAGGGATGGGTAAATGTAGCTCATTATAACCTAGTTAATGAATGCGTTCTGGGATGACGGAACAAATTGGGCCAGCTTTCTATCGCGGAGACTAATAGAGCATGGTGATAGTGCCTAGCTGCTGTTGCACCACCTACACACACCACCAATATTGTACACACAACAACATAGCCGACACGCTAAACCATTACCCATCCAACAGAATCCCTTGGCTCACACTGATTGTGTCCTGCGTAAATACAAGGGACTTGTTAGATGTAGGGAAGTGACTTGCATAATATGTGAACACGTACGGTATGTTCCTACTAATGTGCTGAGACACATGGACTGTGTGTAATGTCCATATCTTCTTGCCTATGTGATGTTCAATGCACAGAGTTGCTCATTCACTCTGCTGCATTGTAAACTGCTGAGGTGACGTCATTATGTAGAGCAAGCCTGGTCTCATTCTGAGAGAAGAAGCCAGGGGCTTTAACCTGAGTCATCTAAAACCAACAGCACATAGATCTGCTTAGCTAGCAAACAGAGACATATGCATGTGGGGGGAGGGACCCCAGGCTACAGGGGAGACTCCCAACAGGTCTCGAGGGACGTACTCTTTAAAGTCTTCCTTCGCTGAACCCCTTAGGCCCTAACTGTGTGTGTGCTAGCCCGAGGGTGTCGTGAACATAATTGAACCCCTGACTCATTTTGTTTCTAGGAAGTAGTATGGTGTTCAGTTCACTCTTTAAGTCCCTATAACCAGGGGCATATTCATTACTGCACATTGTAGCTTTCTGTTTTGCAACAGAAAATTGAAAAACAAATGTTTCTTAATGGACAATTTCAGGTAGTTACTCCCTGTTTCATCCGTTTTTCTTCCTTTGGTATCTAGTGAACTTGCCTGGTCTCAGAGCAATTTGTATTATTTTGGATGTAAATTCAAAATACTTCATTATTCAGATGTTTCGTATGGTGTATATGTTTGTGAATGTCATCATCCATATCGTATGGCTCCAGATCATCTATAAGTCTTTGCTAGGTAAAGCCCCGCCTTTTCTCAGCTCACTGGTCAGCATAGCAACAGTAGCACGCGCTCCAGCAGGTATATTTCACTGGTCATCCCCAAAGCCAAAACTTACTTTGTCTGCCTTTCCTTCCAGTTTTCTGCTGCCAATGACTCACTGAAGCTGGAGTCTTATATCTCCCTCTCCAACTTTAAGCATCAGCTGTCAGAGCAGCTTACCGATCACTGTACCTGTACATAGCCAATCTGTAAATGGCACACCCAACTACCTCATCCCCATATTGTTACTTATCCTCTTGCTCTTTTGCACCCCAGTATCTCTACTTGCACATCATCATCTGCACATCTATCACTCCAGTGTTAATGCTAAATTGTAATTATTTCACTTCCATGGCCTATTTATTGCCTACCTCCCTACTCTTCTACATTTGCACACACTGTACATTGATTTTTCTATTGTGTTATTGATTGTACGTTTGTTGCTGTGTAACTCTGTGATGTTTTTGTTGCACTGCTTTGCTTTCTTGGCCAGTTGGCCAGTTTGCAGTTGTAAATTAACTTGTTCTCAACTGGCCTACCTGGTTAAATAAAGGTGAAATGAAATACAAATAAATAAAATATGTTATGAATTTGCTAAACATATATGTTAATAATTCCAATTTGTTGTGGCTAATGTTAGCTACCTGGCTAACGTTAGATAGGCTAGGGGTTAGGGTTTAAGGCTAAACAGTAGTAAGTAGGTAAAAAGTTTCTAAAATGCTAAAGTTGTCCGTGATGAGATTCAAACACTCACCGTTTGGGTTGCTAGACGTTCACGTTATAGACCCTCTCTTCATTTTTACCTTGAGTAACCATCTGTCTTATGTAGCCATACCAAACGTAACATATCATACTAATTTGAGGTGTCTGAGATTTACATTTACCATGTTGTTTTTAGTCTATGAGACCAGGCTGAGTGAACCTGAACCAGACAGGGTTCAGAGACATCGAACTGGTCGTTCTGCTTTAAACCACCTGTGTTCGCCTTTGACTGAAGTCTTTCTGTCTGATGCCTGTGTGTGTGGTTGGTTTGTGTAAAATGTAACGCAGTGCACTATTAGATTAAGTAAGTTATTTACATATTTGTTTTATATATTATTAGGCACACCACCACGTTCATGAAATTGGTTCGCTCCTACAACTACTGAGTCACGTGGCCATGGCTCGTTATATAAGCAGGCAGACGGTCATCGAGGCATTCAGTTACTTTCCGAATTGAACGTTAAAATGGGCAAAACAAGTCACTTAAGCGACTGAGTGTGGTATGATTGCTGGTGCCAGTGCACCAGTTCCAGCCTCCTGGGATTTTCACACATAGCAGTGTCTAGGGTTTACAGAGAATGGTGTGAAAAAAACATTCATTCAACGGCAGTCCTGTGGGCGAAAACAGGTCATTGATGAGAGGTCGAATGAGAATGGTAAGAATCGTGTAAGCTAACAGACGGGCCACAAACGGGCAAATAACGGAGCAGAACGGCATCTCGGAACTCGTCAGTGCTTGTCACGGATTTGACTATTGCAGCAGATGACACACACCGGGTTCCACTCCTATTAGCTAGAAACAAGACAAAGCGGCTCCAGTGGGCACACGATCATCAACAATGGACAACTGAGTTGAAAAACAATTCCTGATCTGACGAATCCTGGTTTCTGATGCGTCATGCTGATGGCAGTCAGGATTTGGCATAAGCAGCATGAGTCCATGGCCCCACCCTGACTGGTGTCAGAGGTACAGGTGGTAGCGGTAGTGTAATGGTGTGGGGAAGGTGTTCCTGGCACACGTTAGGTCCTTTGATACCAATTAAGTAACATTTCCATGCCTGGAAGAATAATCTGCTCTGGAGTGGGTCCGACACGGTACTAGATGTGTGTACCTAATAAACTGGCCACTGAGTGTGTGTGTGTGTGTGTGTGTGTGGGTGTGCATGCAAATTCAACATGTAAAGTGTTGGTCCCATGTTTCATAAGCTGAAATAAAAGTTTCCAGAAATGTTCAATATGCACAAAAATATTATTTCTCACATTTTGTGCAATTTTTTTCTCCATCCCTGTTAATGAGCATTTCTCCTTTGCCAAGATAATCCATCCACCTGACAGGTGTGGCATATGAAGAAGCTGATTAAACAGCATGATCATTACACAGGTGCACCTTGTGCTGGGGGACAATAAAAGGCCACTAAATTGTGCAGTTGTCACACAACACAATGCCACAGATGTCCCACGTTTTGAGGAAGTGTACAATTGGCCTGCTGACTGCAGGAAAGTCCCCCAGAGCTGTTGTCAGATAATTTTCTGTTAATTTCTCTACCATAAACTGCCTCCAACGTTGTTTTAGAGAATTTGGCAGTACGTCCAACCAGCCTCACAACCGCAGACCACGTGTATGGCGTCGCGTATGTACCACGTGAATGGCACCTTGTGCTGGGGTGCACCTGTGCCCACACAACGCCATACACGTGGTCTGGTGTTCTGAGGCTGGTTGGACGTACTGCCAAATTCTCTAAAACAACGGAGGCAGTTTATGGTAGATCATTTTCTGTTAATTTATCTGACAACAGCTCTGGGGGACTTTCCTGCAGTCAGCATGACAATTGTACACTTCCTCAAAACTTGGGACATCTGTGGCATTGTCTGGGAGGAGATCCCTCAGGAGACCATCCGCCACCTCGTCAGGAGCATGCCCAGGCGTTGTAGGGAGGTCGTACAGGCATGTGGAGGCCACACACACTAATGAGCCTCATTTTAAGAACATTACATCAAAGTTGGATCAGCCTGTAGTGTGGTTTTCCACTCCATCCAGACCTCCATGGGTTGATAAATTTGATTTCCATTGATAATTTGTGTGTGATTTTGTTGTCAGCACATTCAACTATGTAAAGAAAAAAGTATTTAATAAGAATATTTCATTCATTCACATCTAGGATGTGTTATTTTAGTGTTCCCTTTATTTTTTTGAGCAGTGTAGATACTGTATGTATACTGTATGTGTATATATATACTGTATGTGTGAAATATATTGGTGTGTATGAGATTGTTGGGGGAGAGAGGAGGGGTGCAAAAGAAAGATGAAACTGAAGTAAGCGTAACCACATCAGTTGGATTTTTCTCTGCTATCCTGCTGAAGAGAGCGAGTGTCACGCTGACAAGACCGAGGGAGATAAAAACAGAGAGATAAATCATGGTGATGGGAGAGATGGAGTGATGAGATCTCTCTCTCCCCTGGGTGATGGATGACTAGTCTGCTGGAGGGAAATTCCTCAATGCCTCACACACTGCCCTGCAGTGACTACGCTACCCCTCTTTCTCTCCGTTTCTCTCTAATACAATATTCCCCTCTTTAAATGTCTTTCTCTCTTTCTGTTTCTATATATGCCTCTTTCTCTACCTCTTTGTTTCTATTTTACTGTCTCTTTCTCTCTTTCAATTCCTCTATCGTTGTCTGTTTCTTCCAATTCCTCTATCGTTGTCTGTTTCTCTCTTTCATTCCTTCTCGCCGGTTCAGTTCTGCTCACTTGCACAACATAACAGTTCCTGTACATGACACTGACTAATTATTACCATTAGAAGTACTGTAGCAGAGATCCTATGCTCTCTACACTATAGTACATAACTCCAGTGATCTGTCTCATCAGTCTGTGTGATGTCAGTCTTTTGTACCTGATCTTAGAGGCTCCCAAGGTGTTTGTGGTATGTGTAAGTGGGAATCTTTTTGTTTGTCAGTGTCTTGACTTTGTCCGGGAAGGTAGTGTGACCTGGAAAAGGTACAGTTGACATTTTGTGTGTCTCCACGGTCTAGAATCATCCGACAGTGATCCGAAAAAAAAGTTATCTTTCTCCTATCCCCACAGTACAAACCCCTCCTCCACGCCTGCTGGCAAGGCATCACTACAGACCACATAAAACACCAAGACAATTATGTGACACTTTAAATCATGTATTATTGATGTCGAGGTAATGGTCTGGGGGTGATAGTATAAACAAGGAAATAGGGCCTATTCTGACATGATAAAGTCAGCTGTTTAGCTCTTAGTAATTACCTAGCCCTTCATCATAGCGAGCAACCCATGAAACTGGTGTGTGTGGAAGTGGTAGGGCAAGTCCAAGATACCCGAATTACGCTGACTCAGGTTTTTCACTTTAAAATGTATGCCAAACAAAAACCAATGATTGCAAAGTTAGAGAAATCATACAGCTCTATTTACAAGGACTACTTTTAACAATTTCCACAGAAATAAATACAAAAACACATTGTCTTGAATAGTGCCAAATCAAATTTTGGTAACAGAAGTATGGTTTGTGTGGTACAAACTGTAATTCTGTTACCAAACTTTGCACATTTTATCGTGGAATTGCCCAGTAGTAGTAGTTTTACCTGAGACCCTAGTTAAGGAAGCTATTCCAGGCACCTAATTTATGACAGGGACGAGAGGCTATTTTAAGGTTGTCACAATGTTTATCTAACCTTAACTGTCTTTGCTATCTAACAATGATAGTTGCCGTTGAGAATGATTTTTACTGCTGTGTGTGTGTGTGTGTGTGTGTGTGTGTGTGTGTGTGTGTGTGTGTGTGTGTGTGTGTGTGTGTGTGTGTGTGTGTGTGTGTGTGTGTGTGTGTGTGTGTGTGTGTGTGTGTGTGTGTGTGTGTGTGTGTGTGTGTGTGTGTGTGTGTGTGTGTGTGTGTGTGTGTGTGTGTGTGTGTGTGTGAGAGAGAGCAGTGTGCTTACTCAGTCTAAGGTAGAGGAGCCTGGTTTGTGAATGAGGTTTTTGATCAATGGGCATTTCAGCTGCCCACAGGTTGTCATGACGCCAAGAGGTTGCCATGGTGTGAAAGGGCTGACTTGTCCTATGGGTGTGGACTAACCTAAGCCTCCTTTTTGGCTTTGAGTCAGTTTCGTTGGTATGGTCTCTTGTCTACAATAGAATCATTCACTACATTGTACAACATTAGCTGATAGTTTGCTCATCGTGATAAGGACTCTTATTTTGGAGTCTCCTTTGAATACTATTTGCATGATCAGCTACTGTTTGTTAGATATGTGCTCCCGTGTCCGGGCACGCTTAATCTGTGCAAGCAGTGTGAAATACCAATGCAACTGCCATGTTTGGATGTCTGGGGGTGCAACCTGACGTCAGACATTGGTCTAATATATGGTATCTGTTTGCTTCAGGTTGCTTAGACCACACCCACCACCCCCGAGATGTTTGCTTAGGCCACGCCCACCACCCTGAGGAGTTTGCTTAGGTCAGTTGGGTAGCCTACTTGACAGTTCATAACATGGTAACTCAGATTTAAACGGTTCCACTCAGACCAGATCAGGTGGGTGATTTGACATAAACTGAGGTCAAAGGTCACTCTTAGTTCCTCAGCACTGTGAGCTGGGTCACCAGTACACCAGGGACAGTGTGGGATACCATGGTATGTCTGCATACCAGAAACATCGCTTAGGCAACGTGTACTCCCCTTAGATTCACAAGGCTTTGTCAACATGGCTAGACTCATAAAGACATGCTAGTGAATCACAACCCCAGATGGCCGTTGGCCTTTGAAGGGATACCGTGCTCTAAATCCCACTGTTTGCTTCATTTCCTTATATTAATCCAATCACCCATCTTTTCTGATTAACAATCCCACAGAAGATGGGTGATGTAGTGTCTCTCATTTCCTCCTCCAATGGGTTGGAATGGGACTGTGTTTGTCCGGTTGGAATGGGACTGTGTTTGTCCGGTTGGAATGGGACTGTGTTTGTCCGGTTGGAATGGGACTGTGTTTGTCCTGTTGGAATGGGACTGTGTTTGTCCTGTTGGAATGGGACTGTGTTTGTCCTGTTGGAATGGGACTATGTTTGTCCTGTTGGAATGGGACTGTGTTTGTCCGGTTGGAATGGGACTGTGTTTGTCCTGTTGGAATGGGACTGTGTTTGTCCTGTTGGAATGGGACTGTGTTTGTCCGGTTGGAATGGGACTGTGTTTGTCCAGTTGGAATGGGACTGTGTTTGTCCGGTTGGAATGGGACTGTGTTTGTCCGGTTGGAATGGGACTGTGTTTGTCCTGTTGGAATGGGACTGTGTTTGTCCTGTTGGAATGGGACTGTGTTTGTCCGGTTGGAATGGGACTGTGTTTGTCCGGTTGGAATGGGACTGTGTTTGTCCGGTTGGAATGGGACTGTGTTTGTCCTGTTGGAATGGGACTGTGTTTGTCCTGTTGGAATGGGACTGTGTTTGTCCTGTTGGAATGGGACTGTGTTTGTCCTGTTGGAATGGGACTGTGTTTGTCCGGTTGGAATGGGACTGTGTTTGTCCTGTTGGAATGGGACTGTGTTTGTCCGGTTGGAATGGGACTGTGTTTGTCCGGTTGGAATGGGACTGTGTTTGTCCTGTTGGAATGGGACTGTGTTTGTCCGGTTGGAATGGGACTGTGTTTGTCCTGTTGGAATGGGACTGTGTTTGTCCTGTTGGAATGGGACTGTGTTTGTCCTGTTGGAATGGGACTGTGTTTGTCCTGTTGGAATGGGACTGTGTTTGTCCTGTTGGAATGGGACTGTGTTTGTCCTGTTGGAATGGGACTGTGTTTGTCCGGTTGGAATGGGACTGTGTTTGTCCGGTTGGAATGGGACTGTGTTTGTCCGGTTGGAATGGGACTGTGTTTGTCCGGTTGGAATGGGACTGTGTTTGTCCGGTTGGAATGGGACTGTGTTTGTCCGGTTGGAATGGGACTGTGTTTGTCCTGTTGGAATGGGACTGTGTTTGTCCGGTTGGAATGGGACTGTGTTTGTCCGGTTGGAATGGGACTGGGACTATGTTTGTCCTGGATGATAATGAGGAATGTTGACGTTAAACATTACAGCGGTTGTCTGTCTGCCTGCAGATGGAGCACATCTATTCTAGGACTTTGTCTCTGTATCAGAAGTAGGGTAAGGAGTCACTGTGACCTGTCTGAAATGGGTCCTTCAGTTTAGATTTGCTTTCTCTGTTAACTTAGCTTAGACACGTTAGCTTAGCTGCTAGGCCCCAAGGCAAACACAGCTCCTGGTCTTCACCCAATAATAACAGTGGAGATGAACTGAGACCAGATTACACCAGTCCTGGATACCTTTCTCCAAACCTGTTTCAGAGTTACACAGATATGCATACATGCAGGCACACACACACGCGCTATAATCCTTTACACACACACACACACAGAGACAAAACAGGGGAAAGTACTGAAGCAAGCCATTACATGTCACACCTCTCAGAGCTGGGATGAGACTGCTGCTGCACCCAGACAATGTTAGGCGGAGGTGACTCAGTATTCTCATTACAGAACAGCCCAAAATAGTTTGATCAAAAGTAGGTCAAATGACAGAACCAGACAATATCATGTCCTATTGTCTGTGTGAGCAGCTAGGTTTAGGTGTGTTAGGCTTGTTTCTATTAGGCTTGTTTGTATTTTGCGCCTGTGTGTGTGAGAATACACGTGGCCCTGTGTATATTCAACGAGCTGGTTTGACATGTCATTTTGTGCTTTAACTAATGGAGTCGGTGATGACAAAGAGGATAATAAGTAGGGATGTCAGTTCTCTGAAACATCTGAACGTCTCTGGCGACAATTGGAAATGGTGTGTGTGTGACATGTTTGTGCTGTGAGGCAGCCCGGGGTGTCTTGTCAGAACAGGTGTCTCAACCTGGGCCCCTGTTAGTCTCTTGATCTTATTCTCTCTCGCGCTCGATCGCTCTCTCTCTCTCCCTTGCTCACTCTGTTTCTCTCTGACACTTTCAATTAAATTCAAGAAACAAGGTTTATTGATATGGAAAGTGTAGCAACTTACAAAGTCAAACATTTTGCCAAAGCAAACGTGTAAGAACCTTTAAAAGAAATAAATAATAATGTACCCAGCAGTTCTGTCTCTCCGACTCCTCCTCTATCTGACTCCTCCCCCTCTCCTGGTTATGTCAATCAACTGGTGCTTCACCTCGCGTGTGTGTGGTGGGATTTGTGTTACCTGTCAGGTTGTGTTTAAACAGTGGTTCTAGATACGAGACCTACATGCTGACCTTTCACCCCTCTCTCACCTCTATATATACACACACTCCCACATTTCCTGAAGATATAGAGCCTGACATATGAGGGCTTATGAATAACTCAAATAAGCCACACACACAATCACAGACATATCAGTGTTTCAACAGTATGTCGTGTCCTGCTCCGTCTCAGTAGAATGCTGTTGTCCTCTCATCTCTTGTTCTCTCTCTCTCATGGCTTAGTCTTGGAGAGTAAGCCATGCTGACTGTCTAACTACATAGAACCCTCAGCTCTCTGCCTGATCAATGGCAAAAGTTACACTTTTTTTTTGTCTGGTACTTTATCCTTTTAACTCCCCTCAATTCACTGGATGTGTCCCAATGGCACCCTATTCCCTACGTATTACACTACTTTTGACCCAGACCCATAGAGCTCTGGTCAAAAGTAGTGCACTATGTAGGCAATGGGTTGCCATTGGGACGCAACCAGTGTAGCTCAGATAGTAATTCCCCTGAGAGAAGTGTTCAGTAGGCCAGGCTTAGAGAGCTGCCTCCAGGGTTGAGGGATCAGGTAGGCAGTGAGCGAAGGGATGGTGTGTGTGTGTTGTACCTTAGTTTCCACTGCACCAGTGGAGGATATTGCAGAGAGCGCGGTGGAGGAGGAGAAGCCCGGCCCCTGGACAAACAGAGACATTATTGTGTGTGTGTGTGCGGTACTCAAAGGAGCACCTGACAGAGGGGGCATTGATGCACCCTGGGCTGAGACTCCTTATAGCCCAACACTGTGAAGAGGAGGAAACATCCCACACAAACCTACATGTTATTTGTCATGTACTGTATAATGACATTACTGTGCACGCCAAGCACCGTTGCAGATAATGATGCAATACTGAAATAATCGTGTGTGTGTGTGTAAGAAGTCATTGAATCCACCAGACATTTGTTATGTGGAGTAACTTGATAAATGACTAAGAATAGTGATCTGTAGTTTTCTTTGGTGATCCCTGCCACACTCCCAGTCTGTTCACTGTTGACACTGGGCTGCTATTGCAGCATACACATACACATACACACTGCTCAATAGGAATGCAGTGTTTTCATTCCCCTGACCCAGCCTGTCACAAAGAAATTATAGTGGGCAGTGTGCTGTTGGATCTGGCCCAAGCAAACACCATAGATTCCTGTCATCACACACACAATATATATATATATAAAGTGCCAGTCATAAGTTTGGACACACCTACTCGTTCAGGGGTTTTTCTTTATTTTTACTATTTTATACTTTGTGGAACAATAGTGAAGACATCAACTATGAAATAACACATGTAGTAACCAAAAAAGTGTTAAACAAATCAAAATATATTTTAGTTTCTTCAAATTAGCCACCCTTTGCCTTGATGACAACTTTGCACACTTGGCATTCTCTCAACCAGCTTCACCTGGAATGCTTTTCCAAACATCTTGAAGGAGTTCCCAAAATGCTGAGCACTTGTTGGCTGCTTTTTCTTCACTCTGCAGTCCATCTCATCCCAAACCATCTCAATTGGGTTGAGTTTGGGTGATTTGTGGAGGCCAGGTCATCTGATGCAGCACTCCATCACTCTCCTTCTTGGTCAAATTGCCCTTACACAGCCTGGAGGTGTGTTTTTGGGTCATAGTCTTGTTGAAAAACAAATGACAGTCCAACTAAGCGCAAACCAGGTGGGATGGTGTATCTCTGCAGAATGCTGTGGTAGCCATGCTGGTTAAGTGTGCCTTGAATTCTAAATAAATCACTGACAGTGTCACCAGCAAAGCACCATCACACCACTACCTCCATGCTCCAGAGATCATCCGTTCACCTACTCTGCGTCTCACAAAGACACGGCGGTTGGAACCAAAAATCTCAAATTTGGACTCATCAGACCAAAGGACAGATTACCACCGGTCTAATGTCCATTGCCCGTGTTTCTTGGCACAAGCAGGTCTCTTCTTATTGGTGTCCTTTTTAGTAGTGGTTTCTTTGCAGCAATTCGACCATGAAGGCCTGATTTACGCCGTCTCTTCTGAACATTTGATGTTGTGCTGTTTCTGTTACTTGAGCTCTGAAGCATTTATTTGGGCTGCAATATCTGAGGCTGGTAACTCCAATGAACTTATCCTCTGCAGCAGAGGTAACTCTGGGTCTTCCACTCCTGTGGTGGTCCCTATGAGAGCCAGTTTCATCATAGCGCTTGATGTTTTTGTGTTGTTCTGTGTTGACTGACCATATCTTAAAGTAGTGATGGACTCTTGTTTCTTTGCTTATTTGAGCTGTTCTTGCCATAATATGGACTTGGTATTTTACCAAATAAGGCTATCTTCTGTATACTATCCCTACCTTGTCACATCACAACTGATTGGCTCAAACATATTAAGAAGGAAAGAAATTCCACAAAATACAATTTAACATGGCACATCTGTTAATTGAAATGCATTCCAGGTGACAACCTCATGAAGATGTTTGAGAGAGTGCCAAAAGTGTGCAAAGCTGTCATTAAGGCAAAGGGTGGCTACTTTAATTGAACTTTTGTTTGCGTAATACATGTGTTATGTCATACAATGTAGAAAATAGTAAAATCAAAGAAAAACCCTTGAATGAGTAGGTGTCCAAATTTGACTTGTACTGTAAATCAGACACACTTGGTCACGTACACACTCTTCTCATCTCTCTCACACACACTCGCAAAACTATGATTGATTTATCTGGCTCCTCCTAGGTTGGTGTCTGTATCTAAACCAGCAGCACAACCATGACAAAGAGGATTTCTCTACCAGACTGACCCTCTGTGAGGAACTGAAAATCTATGGATGATGAAAAAGCACTTTGCATCAAATCGCCCCCTCAAGCTACAGACTCTATGATTGAGTGTACACACACACAAACAGAGGAATTGCCTTTGATTATTTTCTCACACACATAAAGAATGAGGACTCTTTCCAGGAACTCTATGTTATGATTGGTGGGGTCTATTTCAATCAACTCCTGACTGGCAGCCAATAACAACAGCAGGGGATGTGTGTGAGATCTGGGTGTTTGTGATTGGATGGCTCGTCGCCGATCGTCTGGAGGACACTTACTGGTGTGTGTTCTTTCCCTCTTCCCAAACACACAGAGAGAGATGTGATGCCAGTTTCCAATGGCCTTGGACTGTGGAAATGTGTCTGACACGGATAGACAGAGGAAGAAGCCTTGATTCTTTATTTTTATTTGTTGGGCCCATGGTGCTATTCGGCATCCTTTGAAAGGCTGTCTTGTTGTGTTGGATGCTGAATGCTGAAGCCTGTCCACCCCAAAGACACACACACCACCTTATCCCCACAACACATCTCTCTCACATTCACACACCAGGCCGGACTTCCTTTCTGTCAACAATAGGTGGCCAGTCAAGGCTAGTCGAGCACAGTCTCACTTCCTCCCAGAGGCTAGGGGCGTAGAGCCCAGATAATTCTGATTTGTTGAAGTCCTCTCGGAAAGTAAAATACTTCCTCTGGCCGCTCATACTTAAAATATACTTATTCACACTCTAGATTGGATTAACTCTGTCTCCATGGCAACATGTGAGCCCTTTTACGATCTCATCTTCACTCCCAAATGACCCAACCTTCAGTGCAATGTGTATTGCTCCAGTACGACCTCCAGTGTAGTGTAAACCATTGTCTTATCCCATGGCATGACGCCTAGGTACAGATCAGAACCCTGGGGTACTAGTGGAATAGCCTGGATAGGATCCCAGTCTGTTTATGCTTTAGCCACTACTGTATAACTGTTGTCTGCACCCTAAAAACATCATGCATGTAAATGAAGCCATACTCGTACATTTACTTAACATTACTGCGCTAACTGAGGTAGTGTTGACATGCTCCACTAGCAAGTACTACCTCTACCTGTGCTAATGGACAAAGGGTGTGTGTGTGTGTGTTTCCTGTTTGAACCTCACAGGGTCAGCCTGGTCTCTGTCCCCCTCTAACTCCAAATGTTAGGAGGAAATGGAGCAGAAACAGTCATTGCTTTGAAGTGTGTCGTGCTGCGTCGGTCGCCGACGGCAACACGGGGGTAATTGTGTCAGTGTGCGTGGCTGAACTCTGTTTGATCGCCACGGTGATGTCACCGTATGGACTGATTTAGCCTTTTCCCAACCTGACCCTGATCATTTGATCTGAGACTTGACTAGAAACCCCTCATGTGAGTTTGACACAACCCCCAACACGTCCACCTCAATGTGAACTTGTGCACGACACGTCCACAACCTTCTATTACTGCTGAGTAACCGTGTGTCTGTGAGAGACCGACATGGTGGCGGCACCTTAAAAGAAGAATGCTCCATATAAACCATATAACCCCCTGCTCAGTGGCGTAGCTTCAGCCGGTGCAGTCGCACCAGGGCCCTCGACGTGCCCGGACCTGCGGGCCCCCTATGTAATTTGAATACCGCCCCACCGTGCCCAAGTATTAATTGTTGACGCGGGTCCACCACGTCTACCATTTTGACGAGAAGATCTGTCTTTAAGGTAGGCTATATGATACATGATCCCACTGATGGTTTCACCAACAAAATGTTTTTTTTGCCACTACATACGTCAGTGTGATATTTTAGTGTATTGATGACAATAAATCCAATTAACTTGCTAAATAAATCATATTATTTAATAGTTTCAATGCCATGTTAACATAATGAAATGCATTCTGGGATTCATTGTGCAAATACTCTCCAAAGCGTTGTTGTTTCTGTCATCGTTGAGCTAACTATCGAGACAACGGCCGTAAAAATTAGTAAAGAGAGAAAGTCCAGAATAAAAAAATTACGGATTTAAAAAGTGGAGACCAAAAAGGCCAAAAATGAGAAAGCAAAGGAGGTATCAAAATTTGTTTCATTTTTCAGATGCAGTTCAAGTGCAGCCGTTACTAGCACAAGCAATGTAACGGGAACAGAAGAGGATGTAGGTTTCTCATCGCCAGCAGCAGCTTTTAGCGGGTCAAATGAGCCAAGGCCAAGCTGTTCCATCGTGCCAGAAGAAGCAGCTTTGACAGAGGAGGATACAGGTTGTCAGATATCGGAGGATATGACCCTGAGCACAAGCCAGGCCGGACAAGCTATCCCCGGGCGTGGAGGAAGAGGAGCAGGGCGAGGCTAGAATCGTGTCGGCTGTGGAAGTGGGACAGATGGCCTTTTTACCAATCCAACTGACGGGGCATTATGCAACAAATGTGGATGCAAAAGTTAAATGGCACATTATTGCATTAGGCTCGTGTAAACCTACTGGCCCATTCCCAAGAGATGACGAAAGGCGGTGTTTTTCCAAGTCGTACTACACCACTACAACCAAGGCTGGAATCAAATTACCACTTACATGACTATGCTATTCGGCCAAGCTAGATTGCGCGTATTGTGATCCTTGCTGGCTGTTCGGAGATTGGAGTGCCCCTTTCTTCTCTGATGCGAGGGTGAATGGGGTGAGAGATTGGTGCCATCTAACATCCAAAATAGCATGTCATGAGACATCCCAGATTCACATGGGTGCCTGTTTGGTATATGAGCAGTGGAAGCTCAATGGCACCTTTTGACGCAGAAATGAAGAAAGGCGTGGGTAACGCAGCAAATTTCTGGCGACAGGTGTTGCAGCGCATAGTTAACTTTTTTAGGATAGGGTGCAGTATTCGTAAGTTTGGATGACTGAGTTGCCCAAAAATTGCCTGTTACTCAGGCCCAGAAGCTAGGATATGCATATAATTGGTAGATTTGGATAGAAAACACTCTGGCGTTTCCAAAACTGTTAAAATGATGTCTGTGAGTATAACAGAACTGATATGGCAGGCGAAAACCTGAGGAAAATCCATCCATGAAGTGTGATATTTTTGATGTGTGTAATTTTCAATTGAATGCCTATACATTCTGTTGGGTTAGGACCCAGATTGCAGTTCCTATGGCTTCCACTAGATGTCAACAGTCTTTAGACATTTGTTTTAGGCTTGTATTCTGAAAAATGAGGAAGAATGAGACCATTTTGTAAGTGGCATGCAGAATTAACCAGAGCTCCTTTGCGCGCGTGACCAAATGCGCGCCCTTTGTTATTTTTCCTTTCAATTGAAGACACTATTGTCCGGTTGAAATATTATCAATTATTTAGACAATAGACAACCTGAGGATTAATTATTAACATTGTTTGACATGTTTCGACAAACTTTACCGGTACTATTAGGATGAATTCGTCTGCCTGTTGTGACCGCCTCTGAGCCAGTGGATTACTGAACAAAACGTGCCAACAAAACTGAGTTTTTGGGACATAAAGAGGAACTTTATCGAACAAAACAGGGACTCTTGTGAGTGCAACCAGATGAAGATCATCAAAGGTAAGTGATTAATTTTATGGCTTGAAAATGTTTGTATGCTTTTGTAAGCGGGGCGCTGTCCTCAGATAATTGCATGGTATGCTTTCGCCGTAAAGCCTGGATTAACAAGATGTTAATCTTTATTTTGATGTATAACACTTGTATTTTCATGAATGTTAAATATTTATGTAATTTGAATTTCGCGCTCTGCAATTTCACCGGATGTTGTCGAGGTGTGCCGCTAGCGGGACGCCTATCCTATTAATGCAACTTTCACGCTTGCATCATGTAACTTGGCGTTCAGAGGGCACTGTGAAAAGCTGAGGCAAGCCAACAGTGGGAATTTTCTCAGTATAATTGAACTGCTGTCATCCGTTAACTACCTCAGGATCCGTTAACTATCCCAGTCCTCAAATCCAAAATGAGCTGATTTAAATCTTTGCCGAGCGAGTGAAGTGTGACATTCAGGGAGGCCCATTTTTTTTATTTTCTTTCTATTATGGACACCAGACCAGTTAATTCAAGTTTATCGCTATGTGAGATTGATAAGGGATGTAAATAATGTCACAATCTTAACCTGACTCTCAACAACTCTGTCAAAAATGTGCCAGAGATTAAACAGTTTTATGATACTGTTGAACTGTTATACAACTTCTTCGGGCATAGCATAAAGAGATGGTAAGTGTTGAGTGGTATTTGATTTTGCATCAGAAAAGACAATGCAACTCTAAAACAACCAGCGGGTGGGACACAGTCATCTAGATACGAGTCCATTGACGCCCTGAGATACAGATATGGGAACGTCATGATGGCCCTCACCGAGACGGTGCAGACTAAGGTTTTAGAAAATGGTTTTAGTCTGCAGACTAAGGTTTTAGAAAATGTGAACGTTGTCTCCAAAATGCTACAGGCCGAAGATGCAGACCTGCACAGGGCAGTCAGCCAACTCAAGGACATTATAGAGGTCCTGTCCGGATTCCCACAGGATTCTGTGAATGCCAAAGTCACTGCTAAGACCCTTGCTGACAAACGGGGAGCTCAGAACGCATTTGAAGACACTCGGAGGAGGAAGGTGAGGTGTCATTTTGATGTGCTATGCGAGGACGAGCGATTGTCTTCTGGGGAGAGTAGTTTTAGAGTCAGCAACTTGATGATGATGATGATGCGCTCTACGAGACCTCAGGCCTGATTGGCTGAACATCACAGCAAAGATGTATCAGCAAGCTTCCCTGGCCAATTACTCTCTATCAGGGCCTGTTTTTAAGAAGGAAATAGCAAAGCACACTACGCTGAGAGACCTGGTCAGGATGCTCTTTGTGGATTACAATTCAGTCACATTTTGGGAAGTAGTTACAGCGACGCTCCTTTTCATGACTCTGCCTGTAACGGTAGCCAGTGCCGAGCGCTCCTTTTCCAAACTGAAAATAATTCAATCATACCTGAGGAGCAGCATGGGGCAGGAGAGACTGAGTGGGTTGGCTGTTCTGTCCGTTGAAATCACCAGGGCCGGCACCATGGATTTTAATGCCTTTAGTCAACGACTTCGCAGAGCGCAAGGCCCGTCGAATGTCAATCAAATGATTGAGTAAGCTTATATTTTATACAGGGCAGGCTGCCCAGACAGCCTATTTAAATCCAGATTTATTGAGATTGACAAGCAATGTAGATTAATCTACGACTATGCACTAACTGTCTTAGGAAACCATGTTTTGGTGCACGGCCACTGAGCCATTTCATTGTCATCATAGCCTATACGTTTAACTAGGCTATATGAGTAATTAGTAAGCACATGCGTATCATACAGTGTTAAGAGACATGCTGCCATTTAAGCAGATCTGTTTGAATACTCCTCTTGATTGATTTGCTGGTGTTTTTGCTAGAGGCCTCTGCAGGAGGCAGATCATTTGAAATAGCGTTATGTCAGTTTTGCCACCGTGCACGACTTCAGCGAACATGTCCTGGGTCATTAGCTGTGTTTCTGTCAAGAGATTGATCTATATACGTATGTTTTATAATATAGGCTATTGCCTATTAATTGCAGATAAAATAGTTATTTTTATGATTTTTTTTGTTTGTAGGTGCTGAATATATTGGCTATATTGCGGCTTCTCTGGTAACAGCTTCAAATGTGCCCTTAGATTAGGTTCTGCTCTGCTGTTACAATGCTTAGTTATATTAACACACAGCCGTACCAACAAAATCATTGGCATTTTAAGGGAAATATGGGTGGTGGTAGGGGCCCGTAATTGTTTAGGGGCCCCTGGGCCCGTCATGATTAAGATACGTTACTGCCCCTGCTATACAACCACCTGTTCCCACAGCGAGTGCTAACGCTACGCTAGCAGAAACCATGTAGCCTCCCCACAGGGCAAATATACATCCTTTTACACACTGTGTGTGTTTCACACCAAGGCTCTGAGAGTGTTTGCACTGAAGCCATGCCAACCAAATAAACGTTAGCCACCGCTAGCTAGTGTGGTGGGTCCATAAGACGACATTTCTCACCTACTGTGAGAAACGTCATCTTATATATAGTTACTCATTGTGTATTTATTTATTTATTTATTCCTTGTGTTATTATTTATCTCTCTGCGTTGTTGGGAAGGACCTGTATGTCAGCATTTCACTGTTAGTCTACACTTACAATATGATTTGTAAATGTCATTGAGTTAACAGTGTAGTGCGTTTGGACCTGGTCTGGAAGGAGTGTCGGTTACACACTGGCCCTCATGTGGCGTAGAAGCATGTAGGAGATCACCACTCCTCTTGGACTAATACGAAGTCATTGTGCAAGTTTTCTTCAACTTTCTCTCTCCCTCGCTCTGCTGTGTATCATCATATTGTATCTAATTATCAGACTGTCTGTAGGGAGCTCAACAATGCTCCTCATCAAAGACGGTTTGTTTATCTCCTCACTGCTATTCCTGGCTCCCCATGAGACCCGACGTAGTCCCTACGGAGGCTCATAAGCTGGTTATAAGCTGTCCATAGCCCCAATGCCTCCAAACACCAGGGAGGTTGGGGTTTGAGGGAGGTATCAGGGAGTTTTCTAAGGCTTGGAGCAGAGGATAGGAACTGTGTGTAGAAGGGTAGGTGGGGATTGGTTGCTTTTTTACACCAGATCGCAGGTATAAACTAGTCATTGTCATGTTTTTCTAGTGGACTTGATCATTTTGTGTGCGTTGGGTCTAGTCTCCAGTATTCCCTTGGGGAGTAGGAAATATCACTGTTGTTTCTACACAGTAGAAATATATCTCCTTGTTCTCTATAGATCAGTTGGTAGAGCATGGCGGTTGCAAAGCCAGGATAGTGGGTTCAATTCCTGGGACCACCCGTATGTAAAATGTATGCAGGCTTTGGATAAAAGCGTCTGCTAAATTGCATATATGATCTGTGTCTACGTTGTAGGAAACAAAGGCTCTATAATAAAGGTTGGCGAGTACAGCACATCCTCCAGGCTGTGTTCATACGTACCAAGTCAGGCTAGTCATATTGTCCCGCTGTGTGTCAGCTGTGAGGATACAAACATGTAGTTACACAGTCATTTGCCTTGTGATGCCTGAGGCCATGTCACAAGGGATGCGTAATGTGAAACAGCACAAGCTAGATAGAAACGTCCAGATAAACAACTAAGGCTTCCAGGTATCTCATTGTCAGAGTGCTGATCTAGAATCAGGTCCCCACCTGTCCATATAACTGTATTAATTGTGCTCTAAAGGCTAAACTGTTCCTAGAGCAGCACTTTAACTACTTCCTAAGGTACATTATATCTGTGACCTATAACCTTTAACTTCTTGTCACACAGATTGAAGATGGACGAGGCAGAGAAGTACCAACAGAGACTGCAGGCGATCACTGTGAGTCAAGCACCTGACACACACAACCACACATACAGGCCCATGGAAACTAAGCACTGCCCCTTGCGCTGTCTGTCCGTAGCTACTGAATAATTTACCCATAGTGCATGCAGTGTGTCGCACCAGGCCGCATACCTCAGCCCAGTAAAACAACGCCACAGTATTTCCATGGAGACACAGTGACTGTTATAGGGTGGCCACCTCTCTATGGTGAGGGTTCCTGTGTGACAGGTTTGACCAGGTGTTCTCCTCTTTTCTTTTACATCTTCACCTCTTCTTTCTGTTTTCTCTTTATTCTCCCTCTGTTTCTATTTTCTTCCTCTTTGTTTATCACTCCACCTCTCTCTCTCGCGCCCCCTCACCCCTCCATCCTCTCTCTCTCTCGTGCCCCCTCACCCCTCCATCCTCTCTCTCTCGCTCTCCCCCCTCTCTCTTGCTCTCCCCCCTCTCTCTTGCTCTCCCCCCTCTCTCTTTCTCTCCCCCCTCTCTCTTGCTCTCCCCCCTCTCTCTTGCTCTCCCCTCTCTCTTGCTCTCCCCCCTCTCTCCCCTCTCTCTTGCTCTCTCCCCTCTCTCCCCTCTCTCTCAGGAGAAGCGTCGTCTGCAGGAGGAACAGGAGAGGGCCAAGAGGGAGATGGAGGAGGAGCGGCTGAGGCTACAGCAGCTCAAGGTGACGCACACACACGCACACACTCTGAAGGTCTGACCATCACCCTCTCACTGTCCCCGGCCCGTCACCCCTCTCACTGTCCCCGGCCCGTCACCCCTCTCACTGTCCCCGGCCCGTCACCACCTCTCACTGTCCCCGGCCCGTCACCCCTCTCACTATGTAGGACTATTTAGTCTGAAGTGTAACGTCAATTGGCCAGAAAAGTGACCACATACACTCAGACACACAGGCTTTCTCTGTGAATATGGTGGTGGATGCTGGACAGAACCCCCACACTCATTATTCTTTCCCCACAAATGTAGAATGTAGCCATAATGTTGTTCCGCCAAAACTCTGTACGGACTCATTCCAGCTTGTTAGCAAGGGGCTTACTTCAGTTCCAAACTCCTTTCCAAGCAACACACAACTCCTAGTCTACTTGAGAACACACACACCCTTCCTGAAACGGCCTGCCAGAGTTTGGAGGTTTGGCCTTCCTTCACTAGAATGGTGTGCGTGTGTTTACGTGCTCTGCTCTCTGCACTGGACGGATCCATTGTTTTCACACCCCTTCCAGATTGGCGTTCCCACTGCCCTGGGGCGCATTCCTCAAATCCTTGCTGTGTGCTTTTGTACACCCAATGAGAAACTGGTTTCAGGTGACTGGTCTGCCTTAGTCTGATATCTCGATCCACCTCCAAGAATGATTTCCCCAACCACCCTTATGAGGCTAAATTGTAACGAACTTGCAGAAACCACCGTTTTTGGTTGGCTAACTTCTAGCCTACAATAACGCCTCTTGTCTGCAACTGTACTGTATCGACTACCGAAGGAACAAACCCTGCTCTGTACTCCTCAGAGGTAAAGGAAGTATTGACCTCTCAATGGCTGTCACCAGAAGTGGTCTCTAGACCCAGACACAGCTTTAAAAGGGCTATTAAAGTGGCCTAACATGAA
The DNA here is from genome assembly GCF_045791955.1 of Oncorhynchus clarkii lewisi. Classification (NCBI taxonomy): domain Eukaryota; kingdom Metazoa; phylum Chordata; class Actinopteri; order Salmoniformes; family Salmonidae; genus Oncorhynchus; species Oncorhynchus clarkii. The sequence goes on from NC_092159.1 coordinate 14,695,571, forward strand.
GAAGAATAAGCCACGCAATGCTAACTGCAAAGTCCACTCAGTGAAATGCATTTAAATTGACCTTTTTAAAGAGGTCGTCTATTAAGGGAACAGACTCATTGAAGCGGCATACTCTGAAGGTAGTGTAAAAGTAGCCTATAAAGTTGCTGCCTCGCAGTTCAACAGAGGTACTTTAGCCTTCTAATTGTTATAATCATGTAACGTGATCTGATTTTAGTCCTCTGGGGGAAGGGGGTGGACTGTTTTCTTTTCAGCCACTCTTGGAGGACGATGGGTATTTCTTAATTATGCAAAAAGTTGTGAGGGTGTCCGCACTCAAAAAGATGTCTCATAAAGCTTACTGTATTTCAATAATAGATGACTATTTTCCCTGCGTCGGGGATAGCGTGCACAGGTGTTTCGTCTTTGCAGCCTTCTTCAGTACCTACACACTGTAAAGCCGAAACGTCTGTGTACTCTATCCCTGATGCAGTGAAAATACATACTACATTTAATTATAAAATAATAAGGTTTATGCGACATCTTTTTGAGTACGGACACATCACATCTTTTTACTGATCTGAATTTCTGGGTTTTCCCCTCCACTCAAACTTCTGGCCCTCTTGATTAGGTATTTCTTAGAATGAGAAAACAATACATTTCATTGAACTTCATATTAGTCCTGTTGGGTTAGAGGGAGGTGTTCTGCAAACACACATTTTGGCACTCTGAGAGGACCTGTGCCGCTACAGAAACAGGAAGGAAGTGCTCTCTGCAGACTTCCTGTCAGTGCTCTGCTGTGCATTTCACCTTCAGCTGAGGTGGTGAGAGGGGGCCAGCGGAGAGGAGTGGTGGGATAGGAAGGGAGTGGTGGGATAGGAGAGACCCTGTGTTCCAATTCGTTACCTTGCTCGCAAAAGCGTACACTCATTCACTCCCCCTCATGCATTTAAAAGCATTGGATTGGTGTAAGCATAGGCTAGTAATCTTAAATCGATAAGGTGAAGTGAGCAAGTGCACACTTGGGGCAGAAAGGAGTGTGTTCCTGTCCGAATGTATGGGATATGGGATGGGACACCTGTTGAGGGCTTTATTGGAGTGTTAAAGGGATGGGGCACCTGTTGAGGGCTTTATTGGAGTGTTAAAGGGATGGGGCACCTGTTGAGGGCTTTATTGGAGTGTTAAAGGGATGGGACACCTGTTGAGCGGCTATTGAAGTGTTAAAGGGATGGGACACCTGCTGAGGGCTTTATTGGAGTGTTAAAGGGATGGGGCACCTGTTGAGTGGCTATTGAAGTGTTAAAGGGATGGGACACCTGTTGAGGGCTTTATTGGAGTGTTAAAGGGATGGGGCACCTGTTGAGTGCTTTATTGGAGTGTTAAAGGGATAGGACACCTGTTGAGGGCTTTATTGAAGTGTTAAAGGGATGGGACACCTGTTGAGCGGCTATTGAAAGGAAGTGGAGTGGGGAATGAGGTCTAATAGAGAGATGTGACCTAAGCTGATTGGATGGGGAGGTTTAAAGGTCACAGCCACCGGCTGACACCATAACAATAGTGTGTGAGAATGAAGACAAACCTGTCAGATTTAAAGACAATGCCATGTTGCATTCAGCTCATGTTGTGTCTGAGTAGGAGTGCATGATTTGGATGATGCCTATGACGTTGACAATGTTGACTGACATGCTTCTCTTGCTCTCCTTGTGTCCTCCCTCTCCCTGTGTCCTCCCTCCCTCCCTCTCTCCATGTGCCCTCCATGTGTCCTTCCTCCCTTCCTCTCTCCCTGTGTCCTCCCTCCCTCAATCTCTCCCTGTGTCCTCCCTCCCTCTCTCGCACTTTCTTTCTCCATCCAGAGGAAGTCTCTTAGAGACCAGTGGCTGATGGACGGCCCCTCTTCCCCCACATCCTCAGAGCCTCGTTCCCCGCTGTGGGGCTCCCAGGCCCAGGAGATGGAGCAACACATAGACAAGTAGGAATATCCTATTATACACCCCATACTCACTACATTACCTGTATAGGGCTACCTGTATACTCACCACATTACCTGTATAGGGCTACCTGTATACTCACTACATTACCTGTATAGGGCTACCTGTATACTCACTACATTACCTGTATAGGGCTACCTGTATACTCACCACATTACCTGTATAGGGCTACCTGTATACTCACTGCATTACCTGTATAGGGCTATCTGTGTACTCACTACATTACCTGTATAGGGCTACCTGTGTACTCACCGCATTACCTGTATAGGGCTATCTGTGTACTCACTACATTACCTGTATAGGGCTACCTGTATACTCACTGCATTACCTGTATAGGGCTACCTGTATACTCACTGCATTACCTGTATAGGGCTACCTGTATACTCACAGCATTACCTGTATAGGGCTACCTGTATACTCACTACATTACCTGTATAGGGCTACCTGTATACTCACTGCATTACCTGTATAGGGCTACCTGTATACTCACTACATTACCTGTATAGGGCTACCTGTATACTCACTACATTACCTGTATAGGGCTACCTGTATACTCACCACATTACCTGTATAGGGCTACCTGTATACTCACCACATTACCTGTATAGGGCTACCTGTATACTCACCACATTACCTGTATAGGGCTACTTGTATACTCACCACATTACCTGTATAGGGCTACCTGTATACTCACTACATTACCTGTATAGGGCTACCTGTATACTCACCACATTACCTGTATAGGGCTACCTGTATACTCACCACATTAGCTGTATAGGGCTAGATACTTACTAGATGCTCTCGATGCTTGGTTCACACCATAGATGCCATACTCACCACACTTTCTCTCTAGGGCTTTCTATACTCTCAATTCCTATCTGTGCAGTGTGTTTGTAGGAGGCCAGCTTCACCTCATAGTCTACACAGTAGCTGTATGAAGACTCTTATTCTCTAAGACATTCTATACTCTCCATGTTGTCTGTCTAGGGTTGTGGCTGTTTGTTAGATCCCAGCTTCAGATTATACACACACCTCTGACCTTAGTGGTTATAGTCTCTACACCTCGAAGGGGTTGTAGTCTCTGCACCTCGTAGGGGTTGTAGTCTCTGCACCTCGTAGGGGTTGTAGTCTCTGCACCTCGTAGGGCTTGTAGTCTCTGCACCTCGTAGGGCTTGTAGTCTCTGCACCTCGTAGGGCTTGTAGTCTCTGCACCTCGTAGTACACCTCGTAATCTCTGCACCTCGTATTACACCTCGTAGTCTTTACACCTCGTAGGGGTTATAGTCTCTGCACCTCGTAGGGGTTATAGTCTCTGCATAGTCTCTGCACCTCGTAGGGGTTATAGTCTCTGCACCTCGTAGGGGTTATAGTCTCTGCACCTCGTAGGGGTTATAGTCTCTGCACCTCGTAGGGGTTATAGTCTCTGCACCTCGTAGGGGTTATAGTCTCTGCACCTCGTAGGGGTTATAGTCTCTGCACCTCGTAGGGGTTATAGTCTCTGCACCTCGTAGGGGTTATAGTCTCTGCACCTCGTAGGGGTTATAGTCTCTGCACCTCGTAGGGGTTATAGTCTCTGCACCTCGTAGGGGTTATAGTCTCTGCACCTCGTAGGGGTTATAGTCTCTACACCTCGTAGGGGTTATAGTCTCTGCACCTCGTAGGGGTTATAGTCTCTGCACCTCGTAGGGGTTATAGTCTCTACACCTCGTAGGGGTTATAGTCTCTGCACCTCGTAGGGGTTATAGTCTCTGCACCTCGTAGGGGTTATAGTCTCTACACCTCGTAGGGGTTATAGTCTCTGCACCTCGTAGGGGTTATAGTCTCTACACCTCGTAGGGGTTATAGTCTCTGCACCTCGTAGGGGTTATAGTCTCTACACCTCGTAGGGGTTATAGTCTCTACACCTCGTAGGGGTTATAGTCTCTACACCTCGTAGTGGTTATAGTCTCTGCACCTCGTAGGGGTTATAGTCTCTGCACCTCGTAGGGGTTATAGTCTCTGCACCTCGTAGGGGTTATAGTCTCTACACCTTGTAGTGGTTATAGTCTCTGCACCTCGTAGGGGTTATAGTCTCTACACCTCGTAGGGGTTATAGTCTCTACACCTCGTAGGGGTTATAGTCTCTACACCTCGTAGGGGTTATAGTCTCTACACCTCGTAGGGGTTATAGTCTCTACACCTCGTAGGGGTTATAGTCTCTACACCTCGTAGGGGTTATAGTCTCTACACCTCGTAGGGGTTATAGTCTCTACACCTCGTAGGGGTTATAGTCTCTACACCTCGTAGGGGTTATAGTCTCTACACCTCGTAGGGGTTATAGTCTCTGCACCTCGTAGGGGTTATAGTCTCTGCACCTCGTAGGGGTTATAGTCTCTGCACCTCGTAGGGGTTATAGTCTCTGCACCTCGTAGGGGTTATAGTCTCTACACCTCGTAGGGGTTATAGTCTCTGCACCTCGTAGGGGTTATAGTCTCTGCACCTCGTAGTGGTTATAGTCTACACCTCGTAGGGGTTATAGTCTCTGCACCTCGTAGTGGTTATAGTCTCTGCACCTCGTAGAGGTTATAGTCTACACCTCGTAGGGGTTATAGTCTCTGCACCTCGTAGTGGTTATAGTCTCTGCACCTCGTAGAGGTTATAGTCTCTGCACCTCGTAGAGGTTATAGTCTCTGCACCTCGTAGAGGTTATAGTCTACACCTCGTAGGGGTTATAGTCTCTGCACCTCGTAGGGGTTATAGTCTCTGCACCTCGTAGGGGTTATAGTCTCTGCACCTCGTAGAGGTTATAGTCTCTGCACCTCGTAGGGGTTATAGTCTACACCTCGTAGTGGTTATAGTCTCTGCACCTCGTAGGGGTTATAGTCTCTGCACCTCGTAGGGGTTATAGTCTACACCTCGTAGGGGTTATAGTCTCTGCACCTCGTAGGGGTTATAGTCTACACCTCGTAGTGGTTATAGTCTCTGCACCTCGTAGGGGTTATAGTCTCTGCACCTCGTAGGGGTTATAGTCTACACCTCGTAGTGGTTATAGTCTCTGCACCTCGTAGGGGTTATAGTCTCTGCACCTCGTAGGGGTTATAGTCTCTACACCTCGTAGTGGTTATAGTCTCTGCACCTCGTAGGGGTTATAGTCTCTGCACCTCGTAGGGGTTATAGTCTCTGCACCTCGTAGGGGTTATAGTCTCTGCACCTCGTAGGGGTTATAGTCTCTGCACCTCGTAGGGGTTATAGTCTACACCTCGTAGGGGTTATAGTCTCTGCACCTCGTAGGGGTTATAGTCTACACCTCGTAGTGGTTATAGTCTCTGCACCTCGTAGGGGTTATAGTCTCTACACCTCGTAGGGGTTATAGTCTACACCTCGTAGTGGTTATAGTCTCTGCACCTCGTAGGGGTTATAGTCTCTGCACCTCGTAGGGGTTATAGTCTCTGCACCTCGTAGGGGTTATAGTCTCTGCACCTCGTAGGGGTTATAGTCTCTGCACCTCGTAGGGGTTATAGTCTCTGCACCTCGTAGGGGTTATAGTCTCTGCACCTCGTAGGGGTTATAGTCTGCACCTCGTAGGGGTTATAGTCTGCACCTCGTAGGGGTTATAGTCTCTGCACCTCGTAGGGGTTATAGTCTCTACACCTTGTAGTGGTTATAGTCTCTGCACCTCGTAGGGGTTATAGTCTCTACACCTCGTAGGGGTTATAGTCTCTACACCTCGTAGGGGTTATAGTCTCTACACCTCGTAGGGGTTATAGTCTCTACACCTCGTAGGGGTTATAGTCTCTACACCTCGTAGGGGTTATAGTCTCTACACCTCGTAGGGGTTATAGTCTCTACACCTCGTAGGGGTTATAGTCTCTACACCTCGTAGGGGTTATAGTCTCTACACCTCGTAGGGGTTATAGTCTCTACACCTCGTAGGGGTTATAGTCTCTGCACCTCGTAGGGGTTATAGTCTCTGCACCTCGTAGTGGTTATAGTCTCTGCACCTCGTAGGGGTTATAGTCTCTGCACCTCGTAGGGGTTATAGTCTCTACACCTCGTAGGGGTTATAGTCTCTGCACCTCGTAGAGGTTATAGTCTCTGCACCTCGTAGAGGTTATAGTCTACACCTCGTAGGGGTTATAGTCTCTGCACCTCGTAGTGGTTATAGTCTCTGCACCTCGTAGAGGTTATAGTCTACACCTCGTAGGGGTTATAGTCTCTGCACCTCGTAGTGGTTATAGTCTCTGCACCTCGTAGAGGTTATAGTCTCTGCACCTCGTAGAGGTTATAGTCTCTGCACCTCGTAGAGGTTATAGTCTACACCTCGTAGGGGTTATAGTCTCTGCACCTCGTAGGGGTTATAGTCTCTGCACCTCGTAGGGGTTATAGTCTCTGCACCTCGTAGAGGTTATAGTCTCTGCACCTCGTAGGGGTTATAGTCTACACCTCGTAGTGGTTATAGTCTCTGCACCTCGTAGGGGTTATAGTCTCTGCACCTCGTAGGGGTTATAGTCTACACCTCGTAGGGGTTATAGTCTCTGCACCTCGTAGGGGTTATAGTCTACACCTCGTAGTGGTTATAGTCTCTGCACCTCGTAGGGGTTATAGTCTCTGCACCTCGTAGGGGTTATAGTCTACACCTCGTAGGGGTTATAGTCTCTGCACCTCGTAGGGGTTATAGTCTCTGCACCTCGTAGGGGTTATAGTCTCTACACCTCGTAGGGGTTATAGTCTCTACACCTCGTAGGGGTTATAGTCTCTGCACCTCGTAGGGGTTATAGTCTCTGCACCTCGTAGGGGTTATAGTCTCTGCACCTCGTAGGGGTTATAGTCTCTACACCTCGTAGGGGTTATAGTCTCTACACCTCGTAGGGGTTATAGTCTCTGCACCTCGTAGGGGTTATAGTCTCTACACCTCGTAGGGGTTATAGTCTCTGCACCTCGTAGGGGTTATAGTCTCTGCACCTCGTAGGGGTTATAGTCTCTACACCTCGTAGGGGTTATAGTCTCTGCACCTCGTAGGGGTTATAGTCTCTGCACCTCGTAGGGGTTATAGTCTCTACACCTCGTAGGGGTTATAGTCTCTGCACCTCGTAGGGGTTATAGTCTCTGCACCTCGTAGGGGTTATAGTCTCTGCACCTCGTAGTGTATTTGCATGTATTGTAAGTTTCTTATAGCACTACCTTTTTATCAATGTGAGGTTAAAAGTGAATGGTTTGTTCTGGCTGAGGTTGGAACCGAACGCTAAAGAACTGTGTGTCTGTGTGTGTGTCAGGTTGCAGACAGAGAGTCAACGGTTAGCGGAGGAGGAGGAGAAACTGGAGCAGCAGATGGAAGATGGCCGAGCTGTGAGTGACACACACACTATGTCTTACTATACTTGTGAAGACCTTTTGGGGACCAACAATTGATTCACATTTTTCCCCTAAACTCTAATTCAAAGCCGAAAATATATTTTTTACAAGTCAGGACTGGCCTCACTTGGTTTACTACTCTTGTGAGGACATCTGGCACTAAAATGTGCACACCTACACACACCTACACACACCTACACACACCTACACACACCTACAGACACCTACACACACCTACACACACCTACACACACCTACAGACACCTACACACACCTACACACACCTACAGACACCTACAGACACCTACAGACACCTACACACACCTACACACACCTACAGACACCTACAGACACCTACAGACACCTACAGAATTAGGATGGCCAAGCTGTGAGTAACGCACACAAACACTCACTGATGCACGCAGACCAATTGAATGGGTAGAATACATGCTAGAACAAGCAGCCCCGATCATTACGTCCGTTCTTCCCACCAGTCCTGACCGACGAGGCTCCTTTCGGAGGAATAATACATTTTCCCATAATAATACGTTCATGCAGCTTTGATGTAGCACCTCTCGTTCAGAAGTAGGAGCTTTACCAAGACCAAGCCCTCCGTGCATCAACAATGTACCACTTAGACGTGTGTAATCGCTCCACCTCAAGGCAACCGCGACTGTTTACCTCAGAATGACCTTGTATTTTACAACAAAGAATTCTCCTCCTCCTTCAAGTCTTTTGTTTGTATTTCTTCTCCTAACCTTGATTTTAGAGGTTGTAGAGACGGGAATCACACACTGAGTGTGTTGTTTAGTCTCGTAGCCAAGGAGCAGACCGGTGAAGGTTGACTCGTATGATAGTGGGGGTTTTTGTGGCATGGCAGAGATGGGACTACCCTCAACACTGGGCTTTTGTTTTAAAGGTCGACTCGGTGATCTGACGTAGAAGCAGAAAGTAAAACGGCATAGTGGGTCAATTTCCGTAACAACTAAGAGCGCTGAAGCGCGAGGCTCAACTTCTATGCTGTTTCGGTGCCCTTGCTACCAGGCTGTAACTGAGAGAACCCCGTACACACACGCAGATACTGTGTGAGAGGGAAGTCTTTGCATCTCACTCATCTCAATATCTGCGGTGCTGCTTGTGGCAACGTCATTTCACTGAGTCTACCTTTTTAAAGTAGGGATATTAGGTATTGAGTAGTCGCTGGTGGATGGTGGGCCCTAAAGTCTCATTAGCTCCCTCTTGTGGGTTGAAAATGCGTGAATGACATTGCTCATCTACCCTTTTATAATGGCATTCCTCATCTAGGGTCACGGTTACAACTTGAGACTGAAAATAATAAAAGAATGGTATGTGGTTGGAGTGTCTAACCCCGCCCCTGTCTGTCTCCTCCAATAGAATGCAGCGGTGGTGGTGGAGGCTACAGCAGGTAGGTGTCACCTGTCTCTGAATGAATGAGCGACTGTCTAGCTGTCACCACCGGTTACTGTTGGCAACCGCTGGTAGCAGTCGTTGTTCGACTAGCTTGATATTACTTGACCCAATCAATTGAATTGTTGAAAGATAAAATAATACGTATTTGTTTCTGCTTGAGTTGGTAATGAATGTGATGTGGGGTAAAAAGACATCGTAAATAACCCAATAGATTTGAACAGAATCGGGACAGTTGAATGTTGAATGGTGGGCTTAATAAACACTGATTTTAAAAAGAGTCTTATTTCCATATATTCTCACAGAAGCAGACCAAGCAGTTATCTTGGAGAATGGACAGGAAGAAGTAGAGGCTGAATCCGGTAAGGGGTTAACAATGTCACCTTCATCTCTCCTTACTCTGAATCAACTGAAATGGGTTCTAGTCCCAGAAGACACTACAGACTGTACTGGCCTTTGATGGTATTTGTATTACAAAGGCAATACGTTGTATTCATTCGTCAGTGGAAGTTCATACATGCATACAGTATCTATGCATTTGAATGAGATGGAATACATAGAAATTGATGCTGATGAAGAATCTCATGTGTGAAGTTATCAGGGGAAAGCATAGAAATAGAATTTCTAGAACGTGAAAATTCCTTTAGACCACTGCTGTTTGGCTGCACCATGATGGGTCTAGTAATTCTATTTCTATGGGGCAAAGAGCACACAACACAAGCCAAGTCAGTGGAAATGTTCTGGTTGGTTAGATTCAGGGTCACAGGGATGGGCAACATGCCTTTGGCTTGGTGCTGAAATGTCACTCCTATCATTAGGACCTTCTGTCATGAGTCCAGAACAGCGTTGATTCTGGAAGCTGCTCTCTCTTCACTTCTTTTGGATTTCTAATATCACTCGTCCCATTGGCTGGCCTCTTTTTTTCTTGTCTTTCTCCTTTACTCTCCATAACTTTCTCCAAGTTTCTACAAATGTTCCACTCTCCTGCTTCTTCCGTGCTCACTATTCTAGCTGGACTTTCCAGAGCTTGGTAAGATTAATGTGCATCCTTGCCAAGGGTCTTGCTGATAGAAGACTGGGAAGATGATTGAAACATTTCCTAACTATGATCTGTCTGTCTTGTCACAGTTTTAGGAACAGTTGAGGCAGCACTATTGGAACGAGCTGAGATCCTCACCAATGGGAGAGGAGAGGGGGAGGGGCAAGCTGCTACCCACAATGCATCAGAGGAGGGCGGACTGCGCAACAGCACCAACGGTCCAGTGACAGTCGTCCCTGAAGATGGTGCCATTACCATGACGTTCCTGGGGCTCACGGAGGCGGAGCCAGGCGAGGCTCCGGTAATCGAGGAAGGAGGACTGATCATGATGCGAGCGGAGCGAGTGATTATCAATGACGAGGGAGACGAGCTGGCAAATGATCTTTCCTCTACGGGTCAGGAACAGGAAGTAGACTCAGCCGTGTCCAATCAGAGGTCAGAGACAACTCCTGAAGAGTCCTCAGAAGTAGCAAAAGAGACTGAGACAGAGGCAGACACAGTAACCAGAGGTTTAGGAGAAGGACAGATGGACACCGTAACTAGAGATTTAGGAGAAGGACAGATGGACACAGTAACCGGAGATTTAGGAGAAGGACAGATGGACACAGTAATAGGAGATTTAGGAGAAGGACAGATGGACACAGTAATAGGAGATTTAGGAGAAAGACAGATGGAGGGTGTGGGAAACAGTGGTGGAGAGGAAGAGGCGCAGCCAGTAGAGGAAGCTCCTGTGTCTGACTTGCAGGCCCCAGATGATGGCGTTGTGGCTGCCGTTCCCGTCTACTCTGAGACCTTACTCACCCCCAGGCCCGACGCAGAGGGAGAGGCTGCAGGCGAGCCGGCAGAGGGCGATGTGGAAGTGAAGACTGAAGTGGAAGTCAAGGGGGAAGAGGAGGCCTCGCTGGCCCCAGAATCAGCCATCCTCCCTGGGGGCCAGTTCCTGGAGGTGTCCCTAGTGGAGCCCCGGACTGAGCCAGAGCAGGAGCCCCTGCTGTTCCCATCCAAGGCCCAGACCCTGGCCTTGGGGGAGCAGGCTCCAGCCACCCCAGAGACACTGACCGCTACCAGGGGAGAGGCGGAGGGAGGGGTCGATGTGGCTCCCAAACGCAAGACCTGCCAGTGCTGCTCTGTCATGTGATCAATAATTTTGTTCGCTCTCTATCTCTCTACCAAATTCTCCAATGCTTTCTCTGTGTAATACTACAAGAGGGACTTGAGTCTGCCTCTAACACTGTGAATGATGGGGGGTAAGATGGTGTTATTACTGAAGTGCCTTGTGGATCTCCTTCCCTAAGGGTATAGCTCAGTTACCCATCCAGAGGAACCTGGGTTTTGTTCAGTAGGGCGAAGTGCTTTGAAATGAAAATTCAAAACCAGTGTTTTTCTTATTGGACCAGGTCCAGGTAGGCCCTCCCTGTTCGAGTCAGTTTTTTTTCTTTTGATGAACACAACCCTGATGAACACAACCCTGATGAACACAACCCTGATGAACACAACCCTAATGAACTCAACCCTGATGAACTCAACCCTGATGAACACAACCCTGATGAACTCAACCCTGATGAACACAACCCTGTCAGCCTTGCCTGTGTTACTGTTGGCTGGTACTGAGAATGAAAGACCAGTCTTGATCCATTATGCTGTATCTGTGTATCCACCCTACTATTCACACAGAACCTGCTTTAAACTGAACTGTGCAGGCTGTGATAGGAATTCTGTTTGGGGGGGCGCTTATGTGTGTTTTTAGTGAATTATTTTACAAGGGAAATGCTTATCGAAGGCCCTTATCTTATTTTGTCCAATGCAAGGCCTGAGGATTGAATCATGACCAGTACAGTAGGTATGTGTCAGAAAGGCCTGAGGGTTGAATCATGACCAGTACAGTAGGTATGTGTCAGAAAGGCCTGAGGGTTGAATCATGACCAGTACAGTAGGTATGTGTCAGAAAGGCCTGAGGGTTGAATCATGACCAGTACAGTAGGTATGTGTCAGAAAGGCCTGAGGGTTGAATCATGCCCAGTACAGTAGGTATGTGTCACAAATGAAACCCTAGTCCTAACAAAGTGCTCTACTGTTGACCAGGGTCTATGGTCTCTGGTTGAAAGTAGGTCACTGACTGTACAAAACATTAGGAACACCTGCTCTTTCCATGACAGACTGACCAGGTGAAAGCTATGATCCCTTATTGATGTCACTTGTTAAATCCACTTGCACATGGATTGTGCATGTGTGCCATTGAGGGTCAATGGGCAATCAACCTATTGAAATGCCTTTGAACAGGGTTTGGTAACAGGTGTCAGGCGCACCGGTTTCAGTGTTAAGAACTGCAACAGCTTTCTGTGTGGATCTGTGTGGTCCACCACTCAAAGGAAGTCCAACCAACTTGACACAACTGTGGGAAGCATTGGAGTCAACATTTCTCAATCTTATTTTGGTCCATTATCAATTGTTAAAGGGAAAGTATGTTTTTATATCTAAATTCTATGCATTTTATTTTCTCAGTGTATTTTCCATAGAATACAAACAGTGCTCTGACATGTATACAGCCACCATGAAATCAAGTGGGAGTGGGGGTTTATGTATATCTTTCTTTCATCAGGATACTTTTGAACTAATCAATAATGGTTTAGTGATTAAACTGACACTTGTGAAATATTATTTGATGTCCTGTCTCCTGTCTCACCATTTGTCAACATTGGACAATGAAAAACTACCGTGTTGCTCCATTCTAAGCTAAAACACACAGATTATGGAGTAACCTTTGACAGGAAGAGTCCAACACACAACGGTGCATCCCAAATGGCACCCCGCTCCCTTCATAGTGCACTACCCTTGACCAGGTCCCTTGGGCACTACCTTTGACCAGGGCTCTTGGGCATTAGGGTGCCATTTGGGATGCAGGCAACTTTTTCCCACACAGGCTTTTGCCACACCAGTGCTCTGAACATAGCAAAGGTCAATTGTATTTTATAAACTGTGTGGTTTGTGCCCTGGATGCTGATTGTCTGATAGCTGTGGTATATCAGACCGTATAGCACGGGTATGACAAAACCAGTCATTTGTTTCCTTGGTAACCAGTTTATAATAGCAATAAGACACCTCAGGGGTTTGTGGTATGTGGCCAATATATCATGGCCTGTATCCAGGCACTCCGTGTTGATTCGTGCATAAGAACAGCCTTTAGCCGTGGTATATTGGCCAAATACCACACCCCTCTCGTGCCTTATTACTTAAGTATACTATACCAAAGCAATACTGTTTTTCTGTAGAAAAAAACTCTTACTAAGAAATGTATTAATTGAGAGAATATAAAAATGGGGCAGCAGGTAGCCTAGTGGTTAAGGGCATTGGGGCAGTAACCAAAATATCACTGGTTCGAATAAGCACACAACTGTACATGAGATGAGCATTAAAAAAAAGCTTTTTTATTTTTGCAATCCTGGAATTTGCCATAGAAAAGAGTCCTTTTCCTGGCACTCTATAACTGTGCAACTTTCTGACATTTGAAGAACATTTCACCATAGCAGGACAGCAGAGCTTTGATTGGACCCCTCTATCCCAGCACCAGTGTTCTATACACACAAACACATCAATGAAGTATAGACATACTGTTGATATAGAAATACAAGAGAAATATAGTGATACATGTTGTAGATATGATAGATATACTGTAGATATGGTGTATAGATATAGTGAAACCTAGATACTGAAGCCATGTTCGCTCTATATGCCACAGCTCTCCTCTGCTTCCTGTCTTCGAGCCAATCAGCTCGTGCTGCTGCTCTAGGCTGTGAGGACCTCCTTAAGCCCATGGATCCACCACGACTAGACCAGCAGTTCTTGGGAAGATGGGCCCTCGTCGCAGACAGTGTGAGCCACCTCTGGTATTACTCAACCATGTTGGCTCTCAAGGTAGCACCCTATTCCCTACATGGCACCCTCTTCCCTGTATGTAGAGCACTGCTTTTGTCCGTGGTCTAAATTAAAGCTTTATATAGGGAATAGGGTGCCATTTTGGATTAAATTGCATTTTACTTGTCATTCCCCATTATTCATTGTAATTGTTTTTTTATTGTTTTTTTATATTGTGATTGTTTCTATTGTTTTTGTGGCTGCTGTATGAAAACTAATAATAACCACAGAGATAAGACAGTCACCATGGAGTTTACATCTGCTACCAACACCAGAACCGGAACCGGCATGGCGGCTGGTGTAAGTAATGTATATACCCGGCAACAGCACCTTTCAGTTAGACATGAGGGGCTTTTGGAACATCACTGGGGTCTCCCTGGAGACCTCCTGCCCAGACTTCCTGGTGATGAGGTGGGTAGCATGATTAACTACAGTACCCATAATGCTCTGTGTAACATAAACCTATTTGGTCCCATTAAAGATGTTCTTCAAGCTAAGGTAATGGTATCTCATCTCCTTTTCAATACAAGGTGAGCTCCGTAATAAGGGAGTCCACAGACCTGTACTTGCTGAGGAAGGTGGAGGGCAGGACGGGACAGAGGTGGAGGGCGGGACGGGACTGAGGTGGAGGAAGAGAAGATGGAGGAGTTCAGGAAACGTGGCGTGCCTGGGGCTTCCCGCTGCCAGTGCTGATGTAGCTTGGGAAATCCCTCTGTGATTCCTCTCGTCCCTGATTCCCTGCCCTCTTAAGACGGGTAGAAGAAGATCCATTAATGTGATGGAAGTATAGATTCTGGGAGAGTGGGGGCAGTGAAAGAGAGACGTGGAGACACTTTTTCTGTTTTGTAATAAATCAGTTGTGTATGTACTGTTTGTCAATGTACTGTATGCTTGTACTGTACTGAATGATTTATCCTATTCTGTCGTCTTGGCTTCTTTAACAGCTTTAATGACATTCATTGAGTTAAAGTCCTAGAGCTTCAGTTCATTCACAGAGACAGTGGAATCCAGTAGGGATGTTCACAGCAAATTCTTCAGCGTTGAATCAACTCTGAGTGTTCAATTTAACACTTTTCCAGACTATAGGGTCCACACTATTCAGAGCTAAATTAAGACTTTGTTAGGAGCTGATGCCATTACACTTTCTCAGTGTTAAGGCCTGCAGTTTTACAGGAACTCGTTTTGGGTGTTGACTATTTGAATCAGGTGTGCCAGTTCAGGGTTAAAACAAAAATGTGAAACGTCTGGGGGGCGAGGAGAGGGTTGGGAAACCATGTAGTAGAGAACGCTGTCTGGCATCCATTTTAGCTTACGCATCAGATTCATCTGCTGTGGTGTTATAAACCTAAATAATACCCCCCAAAATATTTTCGATCGAATGTTGTCACGTTTTAAGAATATTTAGGATTTTAAAGATATTTGTATATTGTGTATTTTGAAGTACAGTACCAGTCGAATGTTTGGACACACCTACTCATTCAAGGGTTTTTCTTCATTTGTACTGTTTTCTACATTGTAGAATAAAAGTGAAGACATCAACACTATGAAATAACACATATGGAATCCTTGTAGTAACCAAAAAAGTGTTAAACAAATCAAAATATATTTTAGATTCTTTAAAAGTAGCCACCCTTAGCCTTGATGACAGCTTTGCACACTCTTGGAATTCTCTAAACCAGCTTCATGAGGTAGTCACCTGGAATACATTTCAATTAACAGGTGTGCCTTGTTAAGTTAATTTGTGGAATTTATTTTCTTCTTAATGTGTTTGAACCAATCATTAGTGTTGTGACAAGGTAGGGGTGGTATACAGAAGATGGTCCATATTATGGCAAGAACAGCTCAAATAAGCAAAGAGATACGACAGTCCATCATTACTTTACAAGACATGAAGGTCAGTCAATCCGGAAAATCAACCAACTCTAAACCTTAGGGTTTTACAAGCCAAACTTTTCTTGTCAACAAAGGCAGAATCTCTACGAACAATACAAACCTGTTTTTATCCAGGGTGTTCCCATTTCCACAACTAGGCATTTGTAGACATGAAAGTAAAAGTTAGAATTGTTAAATAAATACCTAGTTGCGGTACGACGCTAAGCCACAACAGTGTTCTGAACGTACAAAAGGTCAATTGCACTGTGTACTGTACCAGAGCAATTCTTCAAATGTTATTTCACCTTTATTTAACCAGGTAGGCTAGTTGAGAAAAAGTTCTCATTTACAACTGCGGCCTGGCCAAGATAAAGCAAAACAGAGTTACACATGGGATAAACAAACGTATAGTCAATAACACAATTGCTACACTGTATGCCTGCAGAAAAACTAGGAGAATCCTAGAAGAATTAGGAGAACACTAGAAGAGTTAGGAGAACACTAGAAGAGTTAGGAGAACACTAGAAGAGTTAGGAGAACACTAGAAGAGTTAGGAGAACACTAGAAGAGTTAGGAGAACACTAGAAGAGTTAGGAGAACACTAGAAGAGTTAGGAGAACACTAGAAGAGTTTGGAGAACACTAGAAGAGTTAGGAGAACACTAGAAGCGTTAGGAGAATACTAGACGTAAATGAGTCTCATGGATTGTTTCATGTTTGACACTATGGAATAATGTCTCAGATAAAAGCATGCAACTTTTCACCAGATAAGCACAGAACATAGATTAACAAAAAGTATTGTTTTTATTTCGCAACCTTGGAATTGCCTTGGAAAAGTGCCAGTTTACTGGTACTCTGCAACTGTGGAACTTTCTGACATTGAAGAACATTGTACCATAGCAGAGCTATAAGACTGGGCCCCTCTATCCCAGCACCAGTGGTCCATACACACAGACACATCAATGACACATAGACATACAGTAGATAGATGCTGTAGGTATAGTGATACATATAAATATATAAGATAGATATAGTGATACATATCGTAGATTCTATAGCTATAGATAGACCCACAGTAGATAGATATACTGGTGCATAGATATAGTGAGACCTAGACACTGAAGCCATGTTCGCTCTATGTGCCACGACTCTCCTGTACTTCCTGTCTTTTAGCCAATCAGCTCCTGCTGCAGCTCTAGCCTGTGAGGACCTCCTTAAGCCCATGGATCCACCACGACTAGACCAGCAGCTCTTGAGGAAATGGGCCCTCGTCGCAGGCAGCCTGAGCCACCCTGCATCCCTGGAGAGTCTCAAGGTAGCACCCTATCCACTATGTGGCACCCTATTCCCTAGAGTCCTATGCGGACCCTGGTCCAAAGTTAAAACAAGGGATAGGCCTGGAAAAATGTGAGTTATGGAAGCAAGGACTGGCCATCCAAGATATCACAATTATAGTTTTAAGCATGTTTTGAGGCATTTACAATGTTTACAAAACATTGGATTATAACAATCTTATATCTGGGGTTCTGTATGGGGTATGACAGTTGAACTAAGCTCATGAGGCATTTATAAGTTCTATTCTTCAAGAATCAATGGGTACATATCATAAATGTTTAAGTCCAAAAATGGATGTAACATCTGCAGATTGCCCCCTTTAAATAGATTTTTAGCACACTTGTCATCTAGGCTACATTTCACCTGCCTTTCCACATTCATTGTACCGGTAATTGTTCTGTGACAATTGTGTATGTTGTATGGATTGTTTCTATAGTGGTTTCTGTATGAAAACGAATAATAATCACATCTCATCTCTCTCACAGACCAGAGACGGCATCACCATGGAGTTTTCACCCTCCACCCCCAACACCACCCAGAACTCCAACACCACCACAACCGTCCACTACACCCAGACTAACCGTTTCGGCAGCCGATGCGAGTCTCTAACCTACAATATCTCACTCATCAACGACAACAGCACCTTCCAGTTCGACGTGGGGGGCCGATTCAACCTCACTGGGGTCTTCCTGGAGACCTCCTGCCCAGACTGTCTGGTGATGAAGTTAGTCATTTATAGAATTGTACATTTGAGCCATTTTAGCAGACACTCTTATCCAGAACAACTTACTGTTTGGGGGTATTCCAGTGTTTTTCAACTCTGGTCCAGGTGTACCCACGTTTCTGTTGGAGATCCACACAAAACACACCTGATTCTACTAGTCAACTAATCACCAAGGCCTTGACAAGTTGAATCAGGTGTGGTTGCCCAGGGCTACAGCAAGAATGTGTACTGTTGGGGGTAGATTAGGACTGGAGTTGAGAAACACTGGTGTAGGCTATTCAACTCAGGTCAGGTAGGTAGAAACAACCACATGCTGCATTACAATCACTGCAAGTGAACCGTTCTTCAAAACACCCACTGGGCACAGAAGTCATTTCACTGAAATGACGTGGAAACAACATTGATTCAACCAGTGTGTGCCCAGTGGATAGCCTCTATCACCCTCAAACTCAACTCTGGACCGGGACTGATTTAGACTTGGGACACCAGGTGGGTGAAATGAATTATCAGGTAGAACAGAAGAACCAGCAGGCTCTGGATCTCGTAGGGTAAGAGTTGAATACGCCTGCTCTATCAGCTAAACCAGTGCCAGGAAGAAAAACAAGTGCTGGTGTGAGTACAAGAAAGCAAAGTACAACAGTAAAGTATAATTATTTTTTTTAGGTGGGAGGTGAGCTCCAGGAGGAGGGAGTCTACGGACCTGTACCTGCTGAGGAAGACGGAGGGTGGGAGAGAGGTGGAGGAAGAGGAGTTGGAAGAGTTCAGGAAACAGGTGGAGTGTATGGGGCTGCCGCCGCCAGTGGTGATGGAGCCGGGGAATGCCCTCTGTGGTTCCTATCAGCTCCCCTGGAAACACTGAGGAGGAGGAGGAGAAGACGAAGCTCGATCAGAGAGTGGGGGCCGTGAGACCGATGTAGAGACACGTTTTCTGTCATCTGTTTTGTAATCCAACATTTCTGTGTTTACTGTTTGTCGATGACCTGTAGAATGTTGGAAAAAAAAGATGCAGGATTTGTCATATTATTCTGTCTTCTTTAACAGATGTAATTACGTTCACAGACTGATTTAATGTCCCAGAGCTGAAGCTAATTCACAGAGACAGTGGGATCCAGCAGGAATGTCGGGACGTCATTAGGACTCTATGCACAATAGGAAAGAAAAGTATTTTATAATTGGATTACTTTTGTATAATTTGGCATAACCTCATTTGTCCATGCATTAAAGTGCTCATACTGTTAATTCTCAGATTAAACTGGATGGAACAGTGAACAATTTGTCATTTGTGAGTGAGAGAGTGTTTCTGCAGATGTGGGCGTGCACAAGCAAGGGGGAAAATGTGGGTGTGAGTACGGACATGGACAGGGCCAGGGAGAGAGTAACCTACTTTCAGAACTATTGGGTACTTGGTCCTACTTGGGTACTTGGTTCTGATTAGACATGACGTACCTGTAGGATCGACGTCCCAAATTCCACAACAAGAATAAGAAGGTCCCCTGTAGATCAGAAACGTTCCAGTCCAGTGGCGTCGTCACCAGCACAGACGATACCACATCAACAGGTAGGTGCCATAAACTTACTAGGTATTGAGGGGCTCCTTTAAAGTGATGTCCCAGTGTGTGCCATGCACTGTATGCAACCATGGTACTGGTACAGTGTAGTCCTCCTTGTTGTGAGAAGGTTAGCTTTATCAGATTATAGATTCCTGTTACAGATCTCATTTGTAATATGCTGTTGGTTTAATGTCTTTATTCAATGTTTATTACATGGAAAACATATTTGACATACCACTAGTTGTCCATATCAAATAATTGCCAGCCATAAAAGAAAATATGAAGTTTATATGCAATACCCCCTGTGGGAAATGTATATTTAATGATGATCACATTTCCTGAAGCTCCTTTGATCAAGTTTAGCCTCGTTGCTAATGAGGAGAGATATTAGCCTATTATATTATATCCCACTGATCTGCGTCTTCCCAACTCCCTGTTACCTCACGGCACATGGGAATATCCTGGGACAGTCCCATTGGTGGTTAGCTTTGTGCTCCCTGTAAAATACACTATATATGCAAAAGTATGTGGACACCCCTTTTGAATTAGTGAATTCGGCTAGTTCAGTCACACCCGTTGCTGACAGTTGTGTAAAATCGAGCACACCGCCATGCAATCTCCATAGACAAACATTGGGAGTAGAATGGCCTTACTGAAGAGCTCAGTGACGTTAAAGATGGCACCGTCATAGGATTCCACCTTTCCAACAAGTCAGTTTGTCAAATGTCTGCCCTGCTAGAGCTCCCTCACACGAAGAGTAAACAAAAAAACATCTGACCAACTGGGAACATTTTGTCAGTCCCCACAACAAAAAAGGCTAATTCTAGCCGTTTAGGGTTAAGGCAAGAATTAGTGTTCAGGTTAGGTTTTGGGGTTAAAGTTCAAGTCAGGGTTTAGGGAAAATAGGATTTTGAATGGGAATCAATTGTGTGTCCCCACAAGGTTAGTTAAACAAGACCGTCTGTCTGTGTGTGTGTTCCTAAATAGGGATTTAAGGAGCTTTCTTTCTCACAATAGTTAAATGTTTACTCCTCCCTACTGTGGCGAAACATCATTTTCATGTGTGTGTGTGTCCCTCCTCTTTCGTAGCCCAAGGACCTGTTATTTTCTCAAGTGGAGGAACACCCAGTTACATATCAATTTGAAATGTATTCACTGTTGGAATCCAAGTCAGGCTGCGTCCCAATGTACACTACCTTTGTGGTTGACTTGCACGTTTCCAATATTCTTACGTTGTAAAAAGTATGATCTACTTTGAAGATAGAAATGTAGTGGTTAGAGGGGACAGCCTTGTCTGTCACAATATCATTTATCTGTAAAAAGGTGCATGTCCAATCTTGATATTCTAGCTCTATCCACAACATTTTCCCACCAATGAATAGCCTGCAGGGCAGGAGGTGAACCAATGAATAGCCTGCAGTGCAGGAGGTGAACCAATAAATAGCCTGCAGGGCAGGCCCCTATGGCCAGTTATAAACCCATCACCCCATGTCCTATCCCATGTTCCTCCATTCATAGTGAAGGGGTCCAGGCTTGTCCGCTCTAACAGGGCATTGTTATGTGAATGTAATCACGTCCAGGTCAGGACATGGCATTGTTTTCTGAATGTAACGTGCAGTATGCCAGGCCAGGACTGCTGCACACTGTCGTACTGTCCCAGATCTACTGTTCATCCCATTGGTTCACCCCCAGTCCTCTCTGTTCTGTCCCACATGCCTCTGCTAATGATTCCTTACAGCGCGTGCCAAAACCCAGGGCACTGTGTGTGTGTGTGTGTGCGTCTGTGTGCGTGCGTCTGTGTGTGTGCGTGTGTGCGTGTGTGTGTGCGTCTGTGCGTGTTAAAAGCCACAGTACTGTGAATCACACTGTGAATGGTTTAGCAGGGAGGGGAAGCAGGGAGGATGGATGCGGAATCTTTTTTTTCTGTCTGGTGTTAGAAACTGGGGACCTGAGTAACCAGGAAGAGAGAGAAGGGTGAGGCTAGAGATAGCTAGAGAGAAAGTGTGACTGTGGGAGAGAAGGGGGATAAATGAGATGCTTGAGAGAAAGTGTGACTGTGAGAGACAAGGGGGGTAAATGAGATGTCTAGAGAGAAAGTGTGACTGTGAGAGAAGGGGGATAAATGAGATAGCTAGAGAGAAAGTGTGACTGTGAGAGAGAAGGGGGATAAA
>NC_092159.1:14716998-14759498 GCF_045791955.1 Oncorhynchus clarkii lewisi
TCACCTCCGTCATAAAGTTCCCTCTAGTAGGACTTTAGCCTCCAGGAAGTTGTCCTACACTAGAAACCAATCAGTGGTGCGTTGGTCACTTACTCCCTCCCCTCGCGTGTGTTTGTGAGACCTGTGGGGGTGGGTGAGGATAAAGGGCCAGATAGAGACGAACACTCCTCTCAAACATCAACAGTCATCACCTCAGCACAGGTAAGAGACTCAATTCTTCTACTCCATTTAAAATAATACACAATACACAAACTTGAATGATATAATCATATTTGTCTGATGTGCTACATAAAAACCCCATGAAAACCAGTACTTTCTTCAGTAAATAAACTAATACTCAATGTAATACATTTTGTGACACAGGTCACATTTGCATCTAATTTGCAACAGAAAGTCAGATCATATACATCCAGGGAAATTGTTCTATTTAACTGATACATTGTATAAAAAAATATTTATTGTTTTGTCTGTAAAAAGGGAGATTATTTTTGGGATTAATAAATGACTTATTAACATGAACCAGGTTACTGTTGTTTGAACCTCCCTGTATCTAAGGGGAGAACTTTGCCCAATGGATGAAAGACTGGTTCACATTAAAGCTCTAACAGTCATGAGATCAAATGGCATCTTATTAATGACGTGGTAATATTTTGATGGTGCTGCTGCATTCTCATACATTAGTCATGTAACGAGAGGGAAACTGAGACTCCTGGGATGGTGTTGTTGATAAGTCACATTTAGGGCCAGTTTCACGGACACATGCTTTTTAGTCCAGGACTAGACGTAAATCCTCGTCCGGGAAACTCACCCTTACCTTTGTTTTAAGAACATGTCGTCCGGTAACATTCTGCCTCTCAATCTTGTTATTTCCTGGTCACAGGAACGTTTATGGCCCTGTGGGTAGCTGGTTAAAGTTGTCAAAGTACACTAAAGACTGACGCATAAACAGCAATAAGGAACAACCTGGTCATTGTGGCAATTAAAACTAGGCTTGGTCTCATCCAGTGACACTTATCCAGTTCACAGGAAGCCAGCGAGCTACTAGAGAAGAGGGTATAAACTAATACAGGATTTGACATAACAATTCAAAACGATATGTCTGCGTGTGTTGTGGAGTCTTTGCTATGATAATAAAGTATAATAGGCTACACTAGACAACTCTGGCCAAAACAACTAGGCTTGGACTCCTCCAGTGACACTTTTCCAATTCCCACGAAAGCCAACAAGCTACTGAAGAAACAGACCATAAAGATATTATGGGGGTTGATAGCTAAGTCTCTGTATCTCATGGAGGTGTTTTCTATGCTACTGAACGTCAGTGACTGCCAGGAAGATTCTGATAAGACTCCTTGACTGTTCCAATAATACCAACGCCTGTAAAATACCTCTAGTAATAAAACATCCACTCTGAGCGTGTCCCAAATGACCAGAACCCATTAATTAACAGTTATCTGCCAAGTAGCTCCGACTTCAAGTAAAAGAGATGGACTGGTACTTGCAAGGTCTTGCAAGGTGTGAAATCCATATTACCAGTCTAAGGGTTTTTGAGGGGTGTTGGACTGACAATTGAAATGAGGAAGCAAGCGACATTGTGATTGGTAGGTCATAGAATTTGGCTGGCAAACAACACAGCTTTACAAAATGGAAATGTTGGTTCGGTGGTTGTCTTTTCTGATTGTTCATTTCAACTCCAAACCCAGTTTATTTCTCAGTGAAAACAAATAAAATGCTAAATCTAGAGAGCATTTATTTCGCCCCATAACCGTCTCCTTCTCCCTGGTTAATGTGTAACTAAAATGGATGCTATGCAATTGTAAAAATGACTCAGACAAGCCTGGTATAACATCCTGTGGTCTTGTAACCAGACAGGTTGGCTGTCTAGTTACAACTCTACAGCTTTATGCACACACACACACACACCGGCCTGAAACCGTAACTGACTGAATATTCTGCATGCCCAAGTCCATCTCCTAAACTCACTGTTGAAGTTTTGTTTTGTTTTTCAGGAGAAGGAAACAACAGACGACAAAGATGTGTTGCTCCGGGTTTCTCAAGATTATGATGTTCATCTTCAATGGAGTCATCTTTGTAAGATTCAACTTCTATTCAGCTAACATTCAATTATCCCCCATCTCCTATATTCCATCAGAATACTCACACCAAAACAGTCTATAGAAAGCTTCTGTTTTTAGCATAATATGCTATTAAATTCACTAAGGTTTTATAGTACTGAAAGGAGTTTGATGGCTTTGAATTAAGTTGTCACTTCCCCTGTCCTCTTTAGCACTCTGGATTTGTAGATGTCAACATAACCGCCATTTTGAACCCAAGCCTCCTGACCTGTTAGGGTCAATGACCCCTTAGATATTTTCAAGGTCATTCAGAGAGCGAACAGGATAAGAAAGTGCACTTCAGAACAGGAATGTGTCACATCCAAGTTCCACAGGGACCATAAATGACAGTCATATCTTTGTGAGGATAGATTTGTGTATTGAGGAAAACTTTACCTAAACTCAGCAAAAAAAGAAATGTCCTCTCACTGTCAACTGCATTTATTTTAAGCAAACTTAACATGTGTAAAATATTTGAGTGAACATAACAAGATTCAACAACTGAGACATAAACTGAACAAGTTCCACAGACATGTGACTAACAGAAATGGAATAATGTGTCCCTGAACAAAGGGGGGGGGGGGGGGGTCAAAATCAGAAGTAACAGTGAGTATCTGGTGTGGCCACCAGCTGCATTAAGTACTGCAGTGCATCTCCTCCACATGGACTGCACCAGATTTGCCAGTTCTTGCTGTGAGATGTTACCCCACTCTTCCACCAAGGCACCTGCAAGTTCCCGGACATTTCTGTGGGGAATGGCTCTAGCCCTCACCCTCCGATCCAACAGGTCCCAGACGTGCTCAATGGGATTGAGATCTGGGCTCTTCGCTGGCCATGGCAGAACACTGACATTCCTGTCTTTGCAGGAAATCACGCACAGAACGAGCAGTATTGCTGGTGGCATTGTCATGCTGGAGGGTAATGTCAGGATGAGCCTGCAGGAAGGGTACCACATGAGGGAGGAGGATGTCAGGGATGTCCCTGTAATGCACCACATTGACATTGCCTGAGTGACAACAAGCTTAGTCCGATGATGCTGTGACACACCACCCCAGACCATGACGGACCCTCCACCTCCAAATCGATCCCGCTCCAGAGTACAGGCCTCGGTGTAACGCTCATTCCTTCTATGATAAACGTGAATCCGACCATCATCCCTGGTGAGACAAAACCGTGACTCATCAGTGAAGAGCACTTTTTGCCAGTCCTGTCTAGTCCAGCGACAGTGGGTTTGTGCCCATAGGCGACACTGTTGTCGGTGATGTCTGGTGAGGACCTGCCTTACAACAGGCCTACAAGCCCTCAGTCCAGCCTCTCTCAGCCTATTGCAGACAGTCTGAGCACTGATGGATTGTGCGTTCCTGGTGTAACTCGGGCAGTTGTTGTTGTCATCCTGTACCTGTCCCGCAGGTGTGATGTTCGGATGTACCGATCCTGTGCAGGTGTTGTTACACGTGGTCTGCCACTGGGAGGATGATCAGCTGTCCGTCCTGTCTCCCTGTAGCGCTGTCTTAGGCATCTCACAGTACGGACATTGCCATTTATTGCCCTGGCCACATCTGCAGTCCTCATGCCTCCTTGCAGCATGCCTAAGGCACGTTCACCCAGATGAGCAGGGACCCTGGACATCTTTCTTTTGGTGTTTTTCAGGGTCAGTAGAAAGGCATCTTTAGTGTCCTAAGTTTCCATAACTGTAATTGCCTACCGTCTGTAAGCTGTTAGTGTCTTAACAACCATTCCACAAGTGCATGTTCATCAATGGTTTATGGTTCATTGAACAAATCAAATCAAATTTATTTATATAGCCCTTCGTACATCAGCTGATATCTCAAAGTGCTGTACAGAAACCCAGCCTAAAACCCCAAACAGCAAGCAATGCAGATGTAGAAGCACGGTGGCTAGGAAAAACTCCCTAGAAAGGCAAGCATGGGAAACAGTGTTTATTTAAACCCTTTACAAAGAAGATCTGTGAAGTTATTTGGATTTTTACGAATTATCTTTGAAAGACAAGGTCCTGAAAAAGGGACATTTCTTTTTTTGCTGAGTTTATATACTCTCTGGTTATAATATTACCCAGAACTAATATTGTAAGTCATTTTTAGTCACAGTAAGAAGATGAATTACCTGCCTTGTCATACTAGCTAATTACTGTGGGTTCGGGATTTCTTTCAAAAATTGTGAAGTTAATGGTTGCAGAGATGACCATATTTTGTATGATGACAACATTTGCCCCACTTATTCTCCACAACGCATTCTAATGATATGGTTTAGAGTTTTCAAAGAACATTCCAAGTATACTCCCTGTACTCTTCATCAACATTTTCCCAAACACTAAAACTATCCCCTCCCCTTATTTCTCCTCTTTCTCTCTCCCACCTCCCTGTTGTGTGTATCAGTTGGCAGGTGTGGCCATCCTGGCAGTGGGGGTGTGGGTGAAGGTGGACAGTGGCTCTCTACTGGGAGTACTAGACAACATTAAGGATGCCCCAGCAGAACTGGGCCAGCTGGCTAACGTGGCCTACCTGCTCATGGGGGTCGGAGGGGTCCTGCTGATCATGGGCTTCCTAGGAAGGAGTCCAGGTGTATGCTGATGCTGGTGTGTCATCTTTGACCATTGAACATAAATATTCAGAAATCGATTTAATACAAATACCAACTTGACTTTTACTCTGTTTATTTTTGAATATTCGTACTGGTATGGAAAGATTAATTCATTATTTGTTACTTAAAAAAAAAATGTTTTGTGCAAAATTACTTTCTTTGTTGATATACACAATTATATATTTATAGAATTTTGACCTTTGATCTAATGTGATAGTTTTGACCCTTTGTTTTTTTCCCATCAAACCCTTAACCCCTGTATGCTTGTCTGTTCCTTTCCAGTTCTTCATCATCATCCTGATCATATTCATTGCAGAGGTGGCTGGGTGCGTGGTGGTCCTCGTCTTCCAACCACTGGTAGGTAGTTATTAACACTGTATGGGCCCTGGTCAAAAGCAGTGCACTAATTAGTAAATAGGGGGAACGTTTGACACTTTATTTGGCTGTGCTGGTGGTGGTTTGTTCATATTGTTCATCTCAGAGACCATCTCAGAAGGTGTTATTACGTGCTCCACTAAGGCAGTTATTTATCTTATAACTTGTCCTTGTGGTAAAAATGATGTAGGTAAAACAAAGCGCGAATTAAAAGTACGTATCTCAGAGCATCGTAGCACCATTAGGTGTAAAAACTTGACTTATCCAGTTGCGGCCCACTTCTTGGAGGCAGGCCACTCGATTTCGTCTCTGCGTTATATTGGCATCGAACATGTCACCCTCCATAGGAGAGGGGGTGACCTTGATAATGTATTGTTAAAACGAGAGGCTGCCTGGATCTTTAATTTAAAGACCCTTGTGCCCTTCGGTCTCAACGTAGACTTTGATCTGAAGCCATTCTTGTGATTATTGTGACTTTGCCATTGTAATTGTTTGTAAGCTTGTGTAGTCAAATGAATCTATGATCGTATGCTATCCATTTGTTGTTTGTATGCTGTTCTTTGTATGACATTTTAATATTTGATTATTAACCAATGATATTAGGCCACTCTTAGCCATGATTACAGACACCTGTGTCTTTTGATACAATATAAACGAGTCATCCCGCAGTGTTTGTGATTATACCCTGATGAAGACAGCTTGGCTGTCGAAACGTTGGTAATTCAATTTTTGCATCTGAGCTCCTAGAGTGTGCGGCTCTCTTTTATTTTCAAGTTTTCTACTCCGCTAGCCAGCACCTCATCTTAATAGGTGTGCGTTTCTTTTTCTTCTAGATGGTTTTGTTCATATTGGCAGATGAAAACAGTTTTTATACAGTAGTAAATCAAATAGCCTAATGTTGGGACAATAAAGATTTTCTGAATTTGTGGAAATGGGTTTGTGTTCTGTTTTGTATGTTTTAGGCTAAGGAAGTTCTTGAGGACCTTAGTGAGAAGGTTGTTGACAGCATTCAAAAAGACTATGGGAAGGATGAGAGCCTGACTTCACTATGGAATGGTACCATGGAACAGGTATACTTCATTCATTCACACTACTATATTAAGTAGTGCATTTACTGCCACTCTGCCAGTGGATGTTATTAGCGCCCTTCGGTGTACTCAATAAATGCATATGTTCTTATGCAGATTATTTACAGGTTTCAGAGAAGGCAGTGGTGCTTGGCTTACTGTGTTCTGTAGATGCTACCATGTCATAATGATTTGTGTCTCTGTGCTTCCCTCTTAGTTCAAGTGCTGTGGATACCGCAATTACACAGACTTCGATGGATCCCCTTTCCAAGAGAACCCAACTAACCCTACGTACCCACCAACATGTTGCAGTAAAACTGAAACCTGTGCAGCTGCTGCTGCTGAACGCTCGGTACAGATATCTAACAGTACAATAAAGGGTCTTCCGATGTGCTGTGTTTAGACCAGGAGGGTTTCCTTACACTTTGGTTGGGTCACATAGTCATGAAATACTCCTGCCCCTGGCTAGGTTTTACATTTAATAGCCTGTGTTTGTGTGTTTATAATCATTGAATCCCCATACAGCTATCTAATTCTAATACTGGAGTGCTGTTTCCTCCCCAGAATGTCATTGGCTGCTTTACCATGTTGCTGAACCTGATAGAGGACAACGCTGTCATCATTGGAGCTGTTGGACTGGGCATCGCTGCGCTTGAGGTACAGTACACCTGTTACAATACTATCAGCATCCCAAATAGCATCCTATTCCCTACATTGTGCACAACGTTTGACCAGAGCCCTATGGGCCCTCTTCAGGAGTAGTGCATTATAAAGGTATTAGGGTGCAATTTGGGCCCTAGTCAAAAGTAATGCACTATAAAGGGATTAGGATGCCATTTGGAACGTAACCATTATATTCCGTTAACACTTGTGACGTGTCATCGTTTCAGATTGCTGCCATGGTGGTGTCAATGGTTCTCTACCAACAGATTGGTAACAAGTAGCACTGAGGACCCCAACATCCAGGACCACGCCTGTTTAACCATCATCATTGCCTCACCTTGACACCTTCAGTCGACATGTTTAATTTCAAACACCAAAGATTATTAAAATATTTCAATTATAAAAGAAAAACAAGAGAGGAAGGAGCGTTGTTCAAAACCCTGTTGTGACTCGATCACCTCCATGGTATATCAACAATATCTGGGCACATATACTGTATAGGGCCTACTGTATACATTCAGTACTTATTTATGTGTAAATTAGATTCATTTATCTCTATCCTTATTTGTTTATTGCTGAAGCTGAAGACTTTGCATGAAGGTATCATGTTTTGAGAAGGTAATTGCTTTACACTTGCTCTAACTGGCAAGACTTTTTATTTTATTTTTTATTCAACAGTCTTGAATGGAT
The DNA here is from genome assembly GCF_045791955.1 of Oncorhynchus clarkii lewisi. Classification (NCBI taxonomy): domain Eukaryota; kingdom Metazoa; phylum Chordata; class Actinopteri; order Salmoniformes; family Salmonidae; genus Oncorhynchus; species Oncorhynchus clarkii. Next base: position 14,724,506 of record NC_092159.1, read on the forward strand.
ATACAGTGTCTCATTTTGTACATATAAATATTGAAGTTTAGAAATTACCACATTCAATCTGACTTGTTTATTTATTGTTCTATTCTTTACGAGGAAATTAAACGTGTTCTTATTTGCAATAGTTTCTCAATCATATTCACCTAAAGTTGGCATCTACTAGGCTACTTTTTAGATCAGACTTGCAGATTCGGTGCCTCATTTTAAATCCCTGCTGAAGACAAGACTTTTATGAAGATGCTTTTAATGTATGATTTTAATTAGCTATTTTTTTTATTCTCCTTCCTCCTGTCTTTGTTAGTATTTATATTTTATGATATGAAGCACTTTTACTTGTATTGACAGCCTGGTCTCAGACTAGATGTAACATAGTAAATGTAAATCTGTGAAATGCAAATTAGTATGATATGTTACTTTTGGTATGGTTACATAACAGATGGTTAATTAAATGAAAGCAGGGTGGTTGACTGGGTGGGCGTATAAGGTGAACTTCTAGCAACCCAAAGGTTGAGAGTTTGAACCTCATCACGGACAACTTTAGAAACTACTTACTACTTTTTTGCTACTTTGCAACTACTTAACATGCTAGCTAACCCTTTTAGCTAACCATAACCATTCTAGCTAACCATTTCCCTGACCTTAACCCTAACCCCTAGCCTAGCTAACATTAGCCAGCTAGCTAACGTTAGCCACCTAGCTATATTTTGTAACATTGTATGTTTAATGTAATTTGTAACATATCATACGAAATGGGTGGTGAACATCCTTAAATTAATACATACCCTACAAAACATAACATATCATACTATATACAGTGCCTTTCGGAAGTATTCAGACCCCTTGACTTTTTCCACATTTTGTTACGTTACTGGCTTATTCTAAAATGTACTAAATTTAGATCTACACACATAATGACAAAGCAAAAATATTTATAAAAACTGATATATCATTTACATAAGTATTCAGACCCTTTACTCAGTACTTTGTTGAAGCACCTTTGGCAGCAATTACAGCATCAAGTTTTCTTGGGTATGACGCTACAAGCTTGGCACGCCGGTATTTGGGGAGTTTCTCCCATTCTTCTCTGCAGATCCTCTCAAGCTCTGTCAAGTTATACAGCTATTTTCAGGTCTCTCCAGAGACTTTCGATCGGGTTCAAGTCCGGGCTCTGGCTGGGCCACTCTAGGACATTCAGGGACTTGTCCCGAAGCCACTCCTATGTTGTCTTGGTTGTGTGTTTAGGGTCGTTGTCCTGTTGGAAGGTGAACCATTGCCCCAGTCTGAGGTCCCAAGCGCTCTGGAGCAGGTTTTCATCAAGGATCTCTCTGTACTTTGCGCCGTTCATCTTTCCCTCATTCCTGACTAGTCTCCCAGTACCAGCCACTGAAAAAGATCCCCACAGCATGATGCTGTCACCACCATGCTTCACTGTTGGGATGGTGCCAGGTTTCCTCCAGACGTGAACCTTGGCATTAAGGCCAAAGAGTTCAATCTTGGCTTCATCAGAACAGAGAATCTTGTTTCTCATGGTCTGAGAGTCCTTTAGGTGCCTTTGGGCAAACTCCAAGTGGGCTGTCATGTGCCTTTTCATGAGGAGTGGCTTCCGTCTGGCCACTCTGCCATAAAGGCCTGATTGGTGGAGTGCTGCAGAGATGGTTGTCCTTCTGGAAGGTTCTCCCATTTCCACATAGGAACTTTGGAGCTCTGACAGAGTGACCATCAGGTTCTTGGTCACCTCCCTGACCAAGGCCCTTCTTCCTCGATTGCTCAGTTTGGCCAGGTGGCCAACTCTAGGAAGAGTCTCTGTGGTTCCAAACTTCTTCCATTTAAGAATGATGGAGGCCACTGTGTTCTTGTGGACCTTCAAGGCTGCATATATTTTTTGATATCCTTCCCCAGATCTGTGCCTTGGCACAACCCTGTCTCTGAGCTCTACGGACAGTTCCTTCGACATGCACTGTCAACTGTGGGACCTTATATACATACACAGGTGTGTGCCTTTCCAAATCACGTACAATCAATTGAATTTACCACAGGTGGATTCCAATCAAATTGTAGAAGCATCTCAAGGATGATCAATGGAAACAGGATCAATTTCGAGTCTCATATAAAAGATGCTGAATACTTAAGTAAATAAGGTATTTGTTTTTTATTTTAAATACACTTGCTAACATTTCTAAAAACCTGTTTTCGCTTTGTCATTATTGGATATTGTGTGTAGATTGCTGAGGGGATAAAAAATATATATTTTAGAATAAGGTAACAAAATGTGGAAAAAGTCAAGGGGTCTGAATACTTTCCGATGGGCTGTAGCGTGTCATAGATTTACATACAGAATAATATGAAATGCTCTGAGACCAGGTTGCAATTGAAAAGCACAATAGAAATAAAGTTAACATTGTATCCTCGAGCAACATCTATTGTTACAAAATGTTAATTGTGACACCTCTGATTATGACCTTATGACCCAGAACTGCGTTGCCCTGGGAAACGGGTGCGCATTGCCATGAAGGTTCGTGCTCGTGCCCCTGTCAAAAGAAGATACCAATAGCAAGTTAGCTTTGTCAGCTGGGCTAGCTAAATACAACTTGTAGCCTACAAAAAGGTCATTAAGAATGCAGGCGCAACTCATTAATTTGCCAATTATTGAACAGCTAATAAGGAATTTCATAACTTTTAGCTTTTGCCTTTGGCCAATTATATACACAGTAGCTAGCTAGCTAACGTTATTTAACTAGCTAAAAATGCAAATTTTTCAAAAGGAATATGAAATATCCAAGCCTATAGTAGCTAGTTAACTTCTAGATAACTTTGGATAACATTACTTTTGCATGTAATGAGTGTTTGTCATGTCAATGATGGATAACAATTCAACAACAACGTTGAGTATTGAACATTTCCAGATTATTGGTCTATGTGAAAAATGTTAACCTGTATGTATGGTTTCCGTAGATTGAACCAACCGGTTCATGACATTACAGCGCTGTCAGCCATGTCCAGACTACATCACCTGTATGGCCTGTTGAGGTACCTGATGATGTTACTCAGTGGCATCATATTTGTAAGTGCATCGTTTTTTTGTGTGCTTTTTGGGGGGGTTATCTGTAGATTATACCAAAAGAGGCTATTAGGCTGGACCTCAATCAAACCCACACTGCAGAACGATTACATTCACTACAACATGTAGGTTGGAGTGAAAGTTCGATAGAATTATCAGACCACAGGGAATCAGAGAATCTCCTTTGAATCTCCATGGTGCTGCTTTTTAGGATGTCAATATAAATGAATGTATTTATGGTTGTTTGTAATTTGAACTTGCATTTTAATCATTATGTGTTATTGTTTTTACCATTGGGTACCACTTTGTAAATAAGCGTTTTAATTAACACTTTCAAGTGATATCCTCTGGGTCCATATTGTACATTTTGTTGTATATGTCTGTTACCCAAAATAAATTCAATTCAAATAGCTTTTTAGTCCAAGACTATGCTTAATCGGTTGTAGGAAACTGGCCCTATGTGTTACAGATGGTATGCTCAGGATAGTCCAACGTTTTAAATTCAATATAGTTTAGTTGAGGCCCTGCATTCATGTCAGAATCTAGTTTGATCAACTCTTAGCCTGCGTCTACAGTAATTGTTGGGGAAAACACGATAATGATGCATCAATATGATCAATCTCATGTTCATTCACCCAATCAGTATGTCCAATGTCAATACACTCTATCAATACCCTTTACATTTTTTTTATTTTTACCTTTGTTAAGAACAAATTATTATTTTCAATGACAACCCACTGTTCCTAGGCTAACTGCCTGTTCAGGGGCAGAACGGCAGATTTGTACCTTATCAGCTCAGGGATTTGAACTTGCAACCTTTCGGTTACTAGTCCAACGCTCTAACAACCAGGCTACCCTCAATCTCATGGATGCGCATCTCATTCTCTACACCAATATGGTCGCCTGACCAGTTCCCCCACTGTCTGGGACACTGTCTTAAATCAGAAGGTTCTACAATCTAGTCATTCTAACTCTATGGTCCATCTCTTCCCCCATCCAGGTGAGTGGCCTTGTGCTGTTTGGCCTAGGCGTGTGGATTAGGTACGGGGCGGCCACCTTTGTCCAGGTGATGGGCTCTTTCTCGGCACAGCTGGTGACCATCAGCTATGTGTGTATGTGCCTGGGGGCCATCCTGTCTCTGCTGGGGTTCATTGGCTGCTATGGGGCCTGGAGCGAGAATCGCTGCCTCATCTTGCTGGTAAGAGACCGTGAATCCCAAACCACCCCCTCGCCCCTACCAATTCGCTCTGAGGGCCCTCTGTTGACGCGTGTTGTTGTCAAAACTCCGAGGGTGACTTCCAGAGGGTGACAAGGGGGTCAATAAACTCTAACTTCTGGACAAACTCGTGACTTGAAGGAGGCAATTCATGTTTCACTTTTAAATAATAAAACAAACATGAAATTCAAATGAGCAAATTCCCCCTGTCGTTTTACAAGATATAAACCTCATCGACAGTATAACATGGGGGGGACTACCATTTGGGGCTCAGTCTAGAAGAAAGGTGGGTCACTTTTGTGGAGTGTAGTCTTCATAAAGTCTTGGTAATGGTTGAGAGTCTGTTAGAAGGAGCCATTTTGGCCTACTTATTTGGTTGTTGTGTTGTGTAGTCTATACCCTTGTTTCTCAAACCTCTCCTCGGGGACCCCCAGATGTTTCACAATTTTGTTGTAGCCCTGAACTAGCACACCTGGGCCACGTTCAGTTGCCAAATGTTGTCGAACATTGCAGATAGTGAAGCCATGAGTATAGCCGACATGATTCCTTTTTCCACATGTTGGAGAGGCATGTTTGTTCTACATAACATATTTCTATCTGAACGTTCCAAGATGTTGTGTCCTTCTGAACGGATTTAAGTAGTCAATCAAGGGCTTGATTATTAGTTGAATCAGATGTGCTAGGCAAGTTCCACAGAGAAATTTGATGGTTGCTCTATAGTCTTTGTGTATTCCACTTAAAGAGATTGAACGGGATCTTAAGCATTTACAAATTCGTAACATATCGTACGAATTGGAAATGCTAACATAGCATAAGAATTGCATGATTTTTTAAAAATATTTTTTTTTTCAGGACGTAGCATATCATTCGAAATGGATGACGTTGTACAAAATTGTGCACACTTTTCAGGCGCCTGTTTTGGCTCGTGAGCGCTACTTTCAAAACTACTGGGTGAAATTATACAAAACATCTGTAGCGTCACTTTAATTTGTACACTAGATGGAACTATATGTTGGGTCACAGGAGACCAGGACGTGGGAATGCACAGGTATAGAGAGTGTACAGTTCTTACCCTGCTCACCTTTGGAACTATGTTGTGGTTGATTCTAACCCTCTCCTTGATCTGACAGTATTTCTTCATCGTGTCCATGATGTTTACAGCTGAGGTTACTGGGGTTATTTTCATCTTGGTGTACAAAGATCTGGTAAGCAGATTATCCACTCACCCTCACTGTTTAAACTGTAAAGAAGATGCCATACAAAGCACATACGATCCACTCACACCCTCACTGTCTAAACTGCAAAATAAAAACTGTACGAAGCACAGACAATCCACATTGACCCTATCCTCACTGTCTAAACTGCAACAAAGATACTGTACAATGCACAGATTATCTATTCACTTTCACTATCTAAACTGCAACAAAGAAACTGTACAAAGCACAGATGATTCACACACAGCCTTACTGTCTGAACTGCTACAAAAATGCTGTAAAGTTTTCTTGGTGGGATTAACAGTCAAGCACTGGGGTAAATGATTGGGCGACTTCCTGTGTTTCAGGTGGAGGTTATGATTCGTGGAGCCAGTAAGGACTCTTTACGGATGTCCTATATGGGACCAACGGCTTCAGACCCCATATCAACAGCCTGGAACACCATCATGGTCCATGTGAGTGGGCTATGTGAACTCTGACTTTAAAGGGGCAACCAGCAGTTGCTACATTCATTTTTTGGACTTATAAATTATTTATATATAACCATTGATTCTTGAAGTTTATAACTTATAAATGCCTCATGAGCTTAGTTCAGGACCCAAAATATACTGTAAGCTTGTTTTACTCCAATGTTTGTGAACAAAGTAAATGTAAACAAACACTATATAGCCTAAAAACATTGTTACAACTATGATGTTGATATCATGGATGATCAGTCCTTGAATCCATATCTCTGTTTATGAATTTGAGAGTGGTTATATTTCTCCAGCCTCATCCCTCAGCTTTTTACCAAAACGGGTGGGGGGGACGCTTTGTCATCATTGTTTTTACTGCTGATTGCTGCTTAATACCAGTAGGATCTACCATACCCTGGGTACCAGTCTATCATTCCACTCCTTGCCTCTCCTTGTCATGCCAAACTTTGGCATATGACACGAACTACAAGGAGTGCAATGAAAACAGGTCTGGTTTTCAGACTAGAGCTACCGTTCTTCACTGTATATGTGCAAAAGCTCCGGAAGAAACATGTAAGCCCATCAATTGTCAATGGGAACCAATAGAAGCCCACCTGTTTCACTGTCTCAACGCTCTGCCTTTCTCTACTGTGTGCAGTACAAGTGCTGTGGCTTTGACAACTCCACGGAAGACTTCAAGAACTCTGTGTTCAGTGCTAACACTGGCCTGTTGTACCCCAAGACGTGCTGTGTTGACCTGACGAGCACCGCCTGCGACGGCCTCGACACCACCCAGGGCCTGATACACCCAAAGGTAGGGTAGACTTTTCCACATGAATAAGCCGAGCCAAACCAAGCTGTACCGAGCTGGCCTGGTTACACATCCACCATAGCTGGAACGACTTTGACCCCTTTCACTCTATCGTGTTGACCCACAGCAAACTGTTCTGTTTTGGATATTTTCTTACATTTGTCTTTTTCAGCATGGTTCCAGAAACTATGGTGGATGTAGCAGTGTCAAAAGTCATTACTCCGTTGCCTATTTCTAAGGGCCAAATCCTAACTTGGGTAGTGGCCATGTCTTGTGAAGGAACAGATGGTGACGTCCTCTTTATCTATCTGTCGGTCACCAGAGCTGCATTACCAAACTGATTAATGTGATCCGGGACCAGAGTGTCATCTTTGGCTCCACTGCTTCTGGGATCTGTGTCATGGAGGTAAGGGTCCTTTCAGATTAGCCCAAATGTATATGGTGAGATTTGCCCAAATTTACACTACCGTTCAAAAGTTTGGGGTCACTTAGAAATGACTTTGTTTTTGTCCATTAAAATAACATAAAATTGATCAGAAATACAGTGTAGACATTGTTAATTTGTAAATGACTATTGTAGCTGGAAACAACAGATTTTAATGGAATATCTCCATAGGCGTACAGAGGCCCATTATCAGCAACCATCACTCTTGTGTTCCAATGGCACGTTGTGTTAGCTAATCTAAGTTTATAATTTTAAAAGGCTAATTGATCATTAGAAAACCCTTTTGGCAATTATGTTTTGCACAGCTGAAAATTGTTGTTCTGATTAAAGAAGCAATAAAACTGGCCTTCTTTAGACTAGTTGAGTATCTGGAGCATCAGCATTTGGGGGTTCGATTACAGGCTCAAAATGGCCAGAAACAAAGAACTTTCTTCTGAAACTCGTCAGTGTATTCTTGCTCTGAGAAATGAAGGCTATTCCATGCAAGAAATTGCCAAGAAACTGAAGATCTCGTACAACACTGTGTACTACTCCCTTCACAGAACAGCGCAAACTGGCTCTAACCAGAATAGAAAGAGGAGTGGGAGGCCCCGGTGCACAACTGAGCAAGAGGTACAAGTGCATTAGAGTGTCTAGTTTGAGAAACAGACACCTCACAAGTCCTCAACTGGCAGCTTCATTAAATAGTACCTGCAAAACACCCGTCTCAACGTCAACAGGGAAGAGGCGACTCCGGGATGCTGGCCTTCTAGGCAGAGTTCCTCTGTCCAGTGTCTGTGTTCTTTTGACCATCTTTTATTTGTATTGGCCAGTCTGAGATATGGCTTTTTCTTTGCAATTCTGCCTAGAAGGCCAGCAGCCTTCATTTCTCAGAACAAGAATAGACTGATGAGTTTCAGAAGAAAGTTATTTGTTTCTGGCCATTTTGAGCCTGTAATCTCACCCACAAATGCTGATGCTCCAGATACTCAACTAGTCTAAAGAAGATCAGTTTTATTACTTCTTTAATCAGAACAACAGTTTTCAGCTGTGCTAACATAATTGCAAAAGGGTTTTCTAATTATCAATTAGCCTTTTAAAATTATAAACTTGGATTAGCTAACACAATGTGACATTGGAACACAGGAGTGATGGTTGCTGATAATGGGCCTCTGTACGACTATGTAGATATTCCATTAAAAATCAGACGTTTCCAGCTACAATAGTCATTTACAACATTAACATTGTCTACACTGTATTTCTGATCAATTTTATGTTATTTTAATAGACAAAAATTTGCTTTTCTTTCAAAAACAAGGACATTTCTAAGTGACCCCAAACTTTTGAATGGTAGCGTATATGGTGAGAGTTACCCAAATGTATATGGGGAGAGTTACCCAAATGTATATGGGGAGAGTTACCCAAATGTATATGGGGAGAGTTACCCAAATGTATATGGGGAGAGTTACCCAAATGTATATGGGGACAAAATGACTAGAGGGTAGAGACATTGGCCACAAACAGCCACAGGTGGTTTCCATTGTGATCACCATTGTGTAAATGAAAGTCTTAAACAGTAAATTGGCCTTGTGAATCAACATGGATCAGACAAAATAACACAATCACTGCTAGCTGTTATTGAGTCTCTCACTGAGGAAGACAGTGTCATGAATGGAGTCATTTCAATAGTGGATGCCAAGGCAGATAAGACTAAGTGTGCATCCCAAATGGAACCCTATTCCCTATATGGTGCACTATTTTTGACCAGGGCCCATAGGGCTCTGATCAAAGGTAGTGCACCATGTACAGTAGGGAATAGCGTGCTATTTGGGATGCAGTCTTATGCTATTTGGGATGCAGTCTTATGCTATTTGGGATGCAGATCTGCCTTTGCATCCACTATTGAAATGACTCCATTCATGACACTGTTCTCCTGAGAGACTCCAGAACCACTAACACCACCCCAACACAAATGAACTGAAACATTAACTTAGCCTCAAAGTTAGACTTTTGTGTTAAAACATAGTTTCTACATGAAGTGTGTGTGTGTGCGTGTGCGCGTGCTCGATGTGAACAACCCCATTACCACATGAGTGAACTCAGCAAAGCCAGCTAAACCTATTTCAGAAGAGTCAAAGTTAGACAGAGCTATAGCTCCCTTCCGTGGCCTGTGGTGTGTGTTAATGACGCTTCAATGTGTTTCCCGTGGCCAAATACGTGTGTGTGGTTTTTGTTGTGTGTGTCTGTTTCAGTTGGCGTCCATGATGGTGTCAGTAGTGTTGTTCGTCAGACTAGGCAACACCTATTATTAGACCAGCAGCAACACAGAGAACAGAGCCTGACCCAGGCATGGTAGGTCAACCAGACCAGAGACAACACCATAATAAATGAGACTTGCAGATGAAGCCTCCTTGTCAGTAGACTGTGGTTATTGTGGTGCTTAGGGACTGCTTAGGGTTTATGGTGGATGTGGGAGGGTGGGTGTGTCTCTCTGTATGTGAATTTGTGATGATTAGCAGGCTAGTGAACAGGAAAACTCTTTGACAACTACTCCCTCTTGTGGAATATATCTGAAGTGTCAGAGGCAGAATCACAGTATCATGGTCAGTCACATGTCTGGGAACATTAAGTAACATTGAGTTATATTATAATAATATATGCCATTTAGCAGACACTTTAATCCAAAGGGGTTTCTGGTAGTGCGTGCATACATTTTTGTTCTCCTTAACAGTTACTTCACTCAGTAACAGTTATTCTGAACTTCACTTGGTCAGGTGTCTAACAGATAGAAGCTGCCTATGGGAAAGTGGTCGAGGGGGGGTGGGGATGGGAATGTGGTCGAGGGGGTGTGGGGATGGGAAAGTTCATGTGTCAATTAACACAGAGCCCATGGGAACTCCTAGCAGGGTTCTAGAACTCCAGACAGCCAGTGACTGATCAGGTCATGGGTGAGAGAACACAGGACTCTAATGGCATTATGATGGGCCATAACAAGGGAGCTGGGCTTTATACCCACGGAACATAAACCCATTATGACTTTACCACCACATGTAGTGAAAGCCCCTTGTTTGGCTAGGTATTATTCTGTTGATACAGGGTACCTCTCAAACTCACATCCTCAGAGCTTAGCAAAACTCTATAGGACTACTTCAAATGTCTTCACCACCTTTCAAACACTCACCTGTAATAAACGTAAACCCTTTGAAGTTGTAAATGTCAATGGATCTTATGACCCAGCAGGTGTAGTTCAGTCTGGGCGGTTCTTGATGTTTAAAGAAAGATGTTTTTATGGTATTATGTCATGTTTTGTGTTGATCCCAGGAAGAGTAGCTGCTGCTTCAGCAACTGCTAATGGGGATCCTAATAAAATCCTAAATGCTAGGTGTGATATACTGACCATTATCATGGGAATTATGACACCTTCCAAGAGGTGAAGGCTGGGTTGGTTATTTCTTATAAAAGGCTGCCACCAACTCCAGTGTCTCGTAGCCAGACTGACAGCAAGGTTTCCATTTGGAACCTTGAACCACTAAAATATAGACAACCAATTGATTATTGATTTATTTGCTGCGGAATAATTAGTGTTTTCTGAATCTGGAACAAAATATCAAAGATTTTCTCTTTTTGTTGGGGAAAAATGACTTTCTTCATCAACTTTGTGTTTTTGTCCACATTTTCTGCCGTGGCTTTGTCTCTTCCATTCCCTCACAACTCCATCAAGAGCGTTCCTAAGAATGGCGCGAGCCGGGACTTTGAATCATCCGGTAACGGTCCAGTCGACGAACAGGAGCCTATTCGGGGTACGGTCAAAGTAGTCAAACTCAACCCCAATAACCTGGGTCTGTCGGGTCTTTTTAGACGAGGCGGGATTTTCCCCCGAGGTGCGCCCGGTCCGAGGATGCCTTTCCCAGCCTTCTTGTCCACGGGTCGCCCTGGCCCTCTTGCGCTCCCTGACAAAGCAGCTGCGGTGCCTCTGCATCCACTGTCACATCTGCACCACGACAGTCAGGGCAATGGCGGGGTGGGTATGAAGAAGAGGCAAGGATTTGAGATGTGGCAGAGGGCCATGGATAAGAGCGACCACAGTAAGACCATGTCGCTGCCCCTCAGTCTCAAAGACTCTGCCAACAGACAGAGCTGCGCCGCGGTGCCTTTTACTCAGGTGAGGCAGACCTTTCAATTTTGGTTAACAATGACAAAGATGGTGTAGGACAATAGACAATAGGACAGTAGGCCTAATGTTTAATCAAATTATTATACTCAATTAGAAAGTTAAAAGGGATATTTTTTAATAAGTAGGGCCTAATGCTTGAAACATCAAAATACGAAATGTTTATGCGAGTCTAATTTTTAAAAATCGATCTTCCATGTACAGCGGATAACGTCCGATGGCTGCGACGCGGTAACAGTCCACAACAAACTGTGCTTCGGTCAATGCAGTTCGCTGTTCATTCCCTCTGGTTGGGAGTCTGCCAGGCTGACGGGTGCAGGGGGACACCGCCGTGCGCCCTGTTCCCGCTGCGCTCCATCCAAGGCTCACACGGTGACGGTGCCTCTGCGCTGTGGGATGGAGGTGCGGGAGAAGCGCGTGATGGTGGTGGAAGAATGCAAATGTGAGACTGGTCGTGAGGAGGGGAATATCGAGGCTGTGGCCTCCATGCACTTGTAACTGAAGATACTGTAGTTTAAGGGCGACATTTTCCAGGTGCAAAAGCTCTGTGCGAATTAGAAAACGCACACTGCGAAATTATAATGAAGTTTATAGTATTTTTTGCACATTGCAACGCAACATTCTTGCACTACGAAAATATCGCCCTAAATACTTGTTTCTCCCCTCACAGCACCTGCTCTAGCCTATTTTGATGACTCTATTCATCATTTTTGGACAGAAAATATTTATATTGTGATGTCAGATGTGGACATTGATTATGTGTATTGTATGTGTGAGTCTGAATTTCTAATTCAGAGAAAAACGATTTGGAGGCAAGTGCCACCAATGACTGTTGACAAGTGACTAACATTTTTAGTCATGAACATTTCTGTTCAACCCTGTGGCAGAATGAGTCATCCACTCCACAGTGTAATCATGTTGAATAACTTGTTTAGTTTCATCTGAACTGAACTGCATTTTGTTTTTGTGAAATAAAAATGTCAATCTATTTTTGGCTTGTTACTTGGTTTTACCCTTGATGTGCTTTGATTCATGCAAGAGAATATACACAGAAAACATGTAGTATTCCAAGAGAATCTACATAGAAAACATGTAGTATTCCAAGAGAATCTACATAGAAAACATGTAGTATTCCAAGAGAATATACATAGAAAACATGTAGTATTCCAAGAGAATCTACATAGAAAACATGTAGTATTCCAAGAGAATCTACATAGAAAACATGTAGTATTCCAACATAATATACATAGAAAACATGTAGTATTCCAAGAGAATCTACATAGAAAACATGTAGTATTCCAAGAGAATCTACATAGAAAACATGTAGTATTCCAAGAGAATCTACATAGAAAACATGTAGTATTCCAAGAGAATCTACATAGAAAACATTTAGTATTCCAGGAGAATCTACATAGAAAACATGTAGTATTCCAAGAGAATCTACATAGAAAACATGTAGTATTCCAAGAGAATATACATAGAAAACATGTAGTATTCCAAGAGAATCTACATAGAAAACATGTAGTATTCCAAGAGAATCTACATAGAAAACATGTAGTATTCCAACATAATATACATAGAAAACATGTAGTATTCCAAGAGAATCTACATAGAAAACATGTAGTATTCCAAGAGAATCTACATAGAAAACATTTAGTATTCCAGGAGAATCTACATAGAAAACATGTAGTATTCCAAGAGAATCTACATAGAAAACATTTAGTATTCCAGGAGAATATACATAGAAAACATTTAGTATTCCAAGCACTAAAGTATTCCAGTAGTATCAGCCTCCATGTTTTATTAAAATGTTTTAGTGCAGTTTCACCACACTCCAGTTACATCTGAAAGCAGTGAATTGCCCAAATGGCACCCTATTTCTTATTTAGTGCACTATAGTCAGACGTAGTGCACTCTATAGGGGATAGGGTGCCATTTGGGATGAAGAGCTGGTGTGTACACAAGCATTGAACATGGGCACTTTAGAGGAGCAAACAGAGGGAATTGTTTCAGCATGAGACACTGCATTATGTATCAGGCATCTTGTCTCCCCTGGCTCTTTCACTGTGGTGGGAATTCTTCTTGACATCCTTAAAGCCACAATCTGGAGTTTGTTTATCAGCAAAACGGTGGCCCCGCCACACTACTTGGTTTGGTATAAAACTGAGGGATAATGTAACCACTCAAAAATTAAAATCTGTTGTACCAATGATTCTTTAAGGTTATACTGAGCTTATGAGGCATTTATATGTTCCATTCCTCAACAATCAATGGGTATATAATTAGTTGAAATTACTATTGAACAGTGTCCCAGATCTCAGACTGTAGCTTTTAAACCTGCAGATGCACTTGAATGTTTTCAGTTAGGGGCCTAAAACAAGTATTATTCATTTATTTCCTGGAACCTGGACCTTTGTGCGTGAGTGCATGTGTGTGCTTGTGTGTGTGTGTGTGTGTGTGTGTCTGGTAAAATGAACTCATCCCACACATCCATACATCCCCAGTGGAATATAAAGGAGGCTCTTCTTTACATTGTCTAGCCTGGCCTTGGCATGCTGTCAATAACACCGCTTACTTACTTACTCACAGCAATTTGCATTCAGTGTTTTATAAAGCTATGGGGGATGCTTGCATTGATTGAGGCCCATGGATTTAGGCCTACATTTGCATTTGCAAAGGGTTGACGGCTATATTTCCACAAAAGAGTTTGACGAGAATAATATTTGCTCTGGACTTAACATATAGAATAAAATAAGGGGGTCTGGTTAGTAAGGAGGGGAAGGTCTGGGCTGGTGTTATTTCTCATCTCCGTTGAGTGGGGAGGTTACGAGGGTAAACTAACACATCCAATCAGAGTTGCCTCAGCTCTGAGGCCTACATCTCCATCATCCATCTGACGTGCTAATGATCAAGATATTTAATCAACAGACTGACTGGATATTCCAAGACTGAATGTTGCATGTTTGCATGCTTAATTTACATAATGTTGAAAGGGAAGTAATCTCGGCATATAGTGGGGGGGGGGGGGGGGGGGGGGGGGGGTTGGGGTCGTGCAGTATATGCTGGGAAGTACTGAGTGATCTTGAGATTGTGATCTCATGAGCAAAAAGCTTCATATCTCTTCACCCTATATCTTCCCCTTCTCCTCCTCACATTCCATGTGACTCATCTTCCTGCCTCTCTTCTCTGGAGAGAGGGAGGAGATAGAAGAGAGGTAAGGGGGAGGGTGATGGGAACACAGGAGGAACACTAGAGTATAGAGGGGGAGAGAGAGAAGGGGAGAGTAAAAGAAAGGGTACAGGATGGAGGAGGGGGGTCGGGCGTGATTGGAACAAACAAGGAGCACTAGAGTGCACCCACTTAGCGAGACAGATGTCAGCCCTCTTGCATTGTGGGAGCTTCGTCGAGCACTCCTGCGTTTTTAAAGATGGCCTGGTTCCCATGGCGAGGGAGGGAGGGAATAGGGGCAGAGTGACGACGATGGGGGGGCTTATTCGTTTTTTGGTGTGGGCACAGCGACGCTGCCAAGTTCAACGCCTGGGGAATCCGATCATCGTCATGGCGGATCGCTAAGTGGCCTAGTTAACGCCAAAAGACAAACAATGAGGCTCAGAGTTTACACTTTCTTCAGGGGTCCCAGAGTTTAGTGGGAAGAATTGTAGTGAAGTGATCACATTTCAAGTGCTCCGTGCAATTAGAATAGGTTAGAATAGGTTCATTGTTCCCATTTTAGAGTCAGCGATTAGAAGCCCATTCCATTTGCATTCGTAGTCATTTATACTGAACAAAAATATAAACGCAAGATGTGTTGGTCCCATGTTTCATGAGCTGAAATTAAAAGATTGCAGACATTTTCCGTACGCACAAAAAGCTTATTTCTCAAAAATGTGATGCCCAAATTTGTTTACATCCCTACTAGTGAGCATTTCTCCTTTGCCAAGATAATCCATCCACCTGACTGGTGTGGCAAATCAAAAAGCTGATGAAACAGCATGATCATTACTCAGGTTCACCTTGTGCTGGGGACAATAAAAGACCACTCTGAAATGTGCAGTTTTGTCTTACAACACAATGCCACAGAAGTCTCAAGTTTTGAGGGAGTGTGCAGTTGGCATGCTGACTGCAGGAATGTCCACCAGAGTTGTTGCCAGAGAATTTAATGTTAATTTCTCTACCATAAGCTGCCTCCAACTTTGTTTTAGAGAATTTGGTACATCCAACCGGCCTTACAACCGCAGACCGTGTATCCACACCAGCCTAGGACGTCCAAATCCGGCTTCTTCACCTTCGTCTGATACCAGCCACCCGGCCAGCTGATGAAACTATTTCTGTCTGTAATAATGCTCTTTTGTGGGGAAAAACTCATTCTGACTGGCAGAGCCTGGCTCCCAAGTGGGTGGGCTTGGCTCCCCAGTGGGTGAGCCTATGCCCTCCCAGGTCCACCCATGGCTGCTCCCCTGCCCATTTATGTGAAATCCATAGATTAGGGCCTAATGAATTTAATTAAATTGACTGATTTCCTTATATGAACTGTAACTCAGTAAAATCATTGAAATTGTTGCATGTTGCGTTAATTATATACAGTACATTCGGAAAGTATTCAGGCCCCTTGACTTTTTCCACATTTTGTAATGTTACAGCCTTATTCTAAAAATGATTAAATATTTTTTTCCCTCATCAATTTACACACAATATTGAAATTTACACACAATACACCGCATATTGAAAAAGTAAAAACAGGTTTCTAGAAATGTTTGCAAATGTATAAATGTTTTTTTAATAGAAATATCATATTTACATAAGTATTCAAACCTACTCAGCCTGATATCCCCATGTCTTTGAGCTGTGTGGTGGGTTCTGCTCCTTGAAGCACCTTTGGCATCGTTACAGCCTCTCTCTGTACTTTGTCCTTTCATCTTTCCCTTGATCCTGACTAGTCTCCCAGTCCCTGCCACTGAAAAACATCCCCACAGCATGATGCTGCCACCACTATTCTTCACCGTAGGGATGGTGCCATGTTTCCTCCAGATGTGACACTCAGCATTCAGGCCAAAAAGTTCAATCTTGTTTCATCAGACCAGAGAATCTTGTTTCTCATGGTCTGAGAGTCCTTTACGTGCCTTTGGGCAAACTCCAAGCGGCCTGTCATGTACCTTTTACTGAGGAGTGGCTTCCGTCTGACCACTCTACCATAAAGGCCTGATTGGTGGAGTGCTGCAGAGATGGTGGTCATGGAAGGTTCTCCCATCTCCACATAGGAACTCTGGTACTCTGACAGATTCACCATCAGGTTCTTGGTCACCTCCCTGACCAAGGCCCTTCTTCCCCGATTGCTCAGTTTGGCCGGGTGGCCAGCTCTAGAATGAGCCTTGGTGGTTCCAAACTTCTTCCATTTAAGAATGATGGAGGCCACTGTGTTCTTGGGGACCTTCAATGCTGCAGACATTTTTTGGTACCCTTCCCCAGATTTGTGCCTTGACACAATCCTGTCTCGAAGCTCTACGGACAATTCCTTCGACCTCGTGGCTTGGTTTTTGCTCTGACATGCACTGTCAACTGTGGGACCTTATATAGACAGGTGTGTGCTTTTCCAAATCATGTACAATCTATTGATGGTGGACTCCAATCAAGTTGTAGAAACACCTCAAGGATGATCAATGAAAAGAGGATGCACCTGAGCTCAATTTCAAGTCTCATAGCAAAGTGTCTGAAATACTTATGTACAGTGCCTTGCGAAAGTATTCAGCCCCCTTGAACTTTGCGACCTTTTGCCACATTTCAGGCTTCAAACATAAAGATATAAAACTGTATTTTTTTGTGAAGAATCAACAACAAGTGGGACACAATGATGAAGTGGAACGACATTTATTGGATATTTCAAACTTTTTTAACAAATCAAAAACTGAAAAATTGGGCGTGCAAAATTATTCAGCCCCTTTACTTTCAGTGCAGCAAACTCTCTCCAGAAGTTCAGTGAGGATCTCTGAATGATCCAATGTTGACCTAAATGACTAATGATGATAAATACAATCCACCTGTGTGTAATCAAGTCTCCGTATAAATGCACCTGCACTGTGATAGTCTCAGAGGTCCGTTAAAAGCGCAGAGAGCATCATGAAGAACAAGTAACACACCAGACAGGTCCGAGATACTGTTGTGAAGAAGTTTAAAGCCGGATTTGGATACAAAAAGATTTCCCAAGCTTTAAACATCCCAAGGAGCACTGTGCAAGCGATAATATTGAAATGGAAGGAGTATCAGACCACTGCAAATCTACCAAGACCTGGCCGTCCCTCTAAACTTTCAGCTCATACAAGGAGAAGACTGATTAGAGATGCAGCCAAGAGGCCCATGATCACTCTAGATGAACTGCAGAGATCTACAGCTCTGTCCATAGGACAACAATCAGTCGAATATTGCACAAATCTGGCCTTTATGGAAGAGTGGCAAGAAGAAAGCCATTTCTTAAAGATATCCATAAAAAGTGTCGTTTAAAGTTTGCCACAAGCCACCTGGGAGACACACCAAACATGTGGAAGAAGGTGCTCTGGTCAGATGAAACCAAAATTGAACTTTTTGGCAACAATGCAAAACATTATGTTTGGCGTGAAAGCAACACAGCTCATCACCCTGAACACACCATACCCACTGTCAAACATGGTGGTGGCAGCATCATGGTTTGGGCCTGCTTTTCTTCAGCAGGGACAGGGAAGATGGTTAAAATTGATGGGAAGATGGATGGAGCCAAATACAGGACCATTCTGGAAGAAAACCTGATGGAGTCTGCAAAAGACCTGAGACTGGGACGGAGATTTGTCTTCCAACAAGACAATGATCCAAAACATAAATCAAAATCTACAATGGAATGGTTCAAAAATAAACATATCCAGGTGTTAGAATGGCCAAGTCAAAGTCCAGACCTGAATCCAATCGAGAATCTGTGGAAAGAAATGAAAACTGCTGTTCACAAATGCTCTCCATCCAACCTCACTGAGCTCGAGCTGTTTTGCAAGGAGGAATGGGACAAAATGTCAGTCTCTCGATGTGCAAAACTGATAGAGACATACCCCAAGCGACTTACAGCTGTAATCGCAGCAAAAGGTGGCGCTACAAAGTATTAACTTAAGGGGACTGAATAATTTTGCACGCCCAATTTTTCAGTTTTTGATTTGTTAAAAAAGTTTGAAATATCCAATAAATGTCGTTCCACTTCATGATTGTGTCCCACTTGTTGTTGATTCTTCACAAAAAAATACAGTTTTATATCTTTATGTTTGAAGCCTGAAATGTGGCAAAAGGTCGCAAAGTTCAAGGGGGCCGAATACTTTCGCAAGGCACTGTAAATAAGGTATTTCTGTTATTATTTTTAATACATTTGCAAACATTTCTAAAAACCTCTTTTCACTTTCTCATTATGGGGTATTGTGTGTAGATTAATGAGGAAAAATATTTATTTAATCAATTTTAGAATAAGGCTGTAACGTAACAAAATGTGGAAATAGTCAAGGGGTCTGAATACTTTCCGAATGCACAAAATTTGTTCAGTATACATTGATTGTAAATCTCACCGTGTACCTTACTGAATATTGGTGGTTAATTAGGTCACCTCTCAGTTATCCCATAAACATGAGTTAACCAGAACCACCAAGAAAACCAGGCCTGCGATCTTTGACCTGACCAGCTTGGCCCTCAGAGCCTTTTGGAGCAACCAGTTTTATTGGTAGTTAGACCTACTCAGCCTGATATCCCCATGTCTCTGAGCTGTGTGGTTGGTTCTGCTCCTTCAGACCTCCGACAGTGGGGCTAATTGAAAGGCTCCGGATGGCATGGCAGAGGACCGGACCTTCCCCAAACGCCTGAGGCTTTCCTGGGCTTTAGATGTTGAAATGCCAGGCTAGAGGAGTCAGTTGCTAGGTCCTGGGCAATAGGCGATAGCCGGTAGAATAACTGGTCTTTACACCAATACAGTGGTAGATACATTCTATGGCACTAACGACAGGAGCAGCTGGGCAGAGAGACAGTGCCTGGGGGCTGTGCCAGCTTGCCGGGTGCTGGGGGGGGGCAGAGATGGGTGTAGCCGGGGGGGTGGGGATGGGCACAATAATGAGGAGGACTTGGAGATGTGTGCCAGTAATGGTGCCAGTCTGCCAGTCTATGAAACCTCTTTCACAATTAGTGGAGCAAAGAGACTTGCTGTGGATAGTATTATACTACATGCTCACTTATTGTCAGATGAGATCCTCGCACTCTGCTAACAGTATCAAGCTGAGACAGAAGAATCCCTCTGGTTGTTAGTGAATTGAAAGAGAAGGGTTCATTCATAGATACTATCATGGGCCAGGTTCTAGTGGGTCTTTCTGTGTCCGATAACATTCTCAAACCATGGATTCATCCCAAATGCCACCCTATTTCATATGTAGTGCACTACTTTTGACCAAGGCCCATAGGGTGGGCCCTGGTCAAAAGTAGTGAAACAAATATAGTGTGGGCCACACCCGCCATGTTCCTGGACAGGTGACCACTCTTCCATATATCCAGTGGAACTGGAGTGTAGGATAGAATATAATCAGTATTTTGGATGTCGTCAGTCGGCTGTTCAGGAGCTGCCATTGTCCCCCTGTCTCTCCCTCTCCTTCCTTCCCTGTGTGTGTGATGATAATGATGTTGTCATTGTGGTGGCAGGTGCAGGGCTGTGTGAGCTGCAGGTGACGTCTCTCGTCGTTCCCTTAATGATTCCAATTAACATAATCAAGACCTGGCAGGGCGAAGAGAATGGAGACCGCTGCACCTCCTCTCTCGTCTTGCCCTGTTTCTCCCCCTCTTCCTCCTCCTCCTCCTCCTCACCCTGCTGTGGGCTTTCATCACCGCACATCGCCATGGCGGCCGCCCCATGCCATCATCCATCCATCGGGTTCCTGTCACACACGCACACACACATTAGATACACACAGACACACATGCAAATACACACACACACACCACTCACCATTTCTCCTCATGGTCAGAAAAACAGGCGCAGCTCTCTCCCCCCTCCCCTGCCAGTTGCCACGACGATCGCTACCCGCCACCGCTTTAAAAAAACATGCCGTCTAAAAGCTCCTAAACGGTCTACTTCAGAAGCACTTAAGAGAATCTCCACTCAACTTATTGTCTAACGACGACAGGAAGGAGAGAGGGAGGATTGCCAGGTTCTAACGAGGCGGGATAAGATCGTTGTTTTGTTCTGGTTTTCTTTCCCCTGTTTTTTTTTGCCGAGGGAGCTGGGTAGTGGCTCTGGGTAGTGACATGTCACACATGGTTTTAGGACAGAGGCGGCGAGCGCTTGTTGGCACGGGAGCAAGGGTGGCAGGGATAAAAGGGTCCTATCGTTTTGGATACGGGTGTAGTGTGGGTGAGTCGGGGATACTGTAAAAGCCTCCAGCTGGGTCGGTGAGTGACAGACTCAGGGGATCCAGGGGCGATCTCCTTCTGCTCAGAATGTGGAGTTAACTGTTGTAAGTAAGTGCAGAGAGAAAGTAGTCTCGCTTTGCCAAACTCAAGTGTTAATGGATTGTGTGTCAGACTCAGCAGGTGGGGAGAAGAGACTACAGAAAACGTCTCTTCCACTGATCCCCTGCATCCGTCTGTGTCGCTCAGATAAGAAACAGGGAGACTGTATTCATTCATTTAGAATATGCGTGACACATACCGACATGCATCATGAAGGACTAGTTCAGCCAAATGTCAGGTTCACCTTATTTTCCGTAACACTAGCAAGTATCCAATCAAGCATAGTAACGTGTAGAAGCACAACATTCCAGTCGGAACATACAGGACCATTCCAGATCCATTACAACATTTATTCTACTCTATTTCTCATGATGCATCAACAGAATGGGTTTCACCATCCAGATTCATTCCTCCAAATCTCTCACAGAACAAAGTGAAGGACAGAGTGGGAACGACCGAACAAGGCCAAGACGGAGACATTGATCTGGCCGACTAAGGTGATCTAAATTATAGGAACATATCAAACCCTTTGGGTTCCTGCTTTCATCTAACCAAGCCTGGTTCTAGCTGACAGCAGTGTGTGTGTGTGTGTGTGTGTGTGTGTGTGTGTGTGTGTGTGTGTGTGTGTGTGTGTGTGTGTGTGTGTGTGTGTGTGTGTGTGTGTGTGTGTGTGTGTGTGTGTGTGTGTGAGAGAGTTGGAGTTGGATTTGTCTATTTGTTAGTTGGCATGGGGGCACTTTCACTCGTCCAGACCTCCAGAAAATCCATCATGACGTCTGTGAGAAAGCCTTTGATGAGTTTATGTTTGTGTTCCAAGTGACTCCCTATTCCCTTTAAAGTGCACGTCAAAAGTAGGGAATAGGGTGCCTTTTGGGACATCTGTCTACCCGCAGCTCCATTTTCCTGCATTTCTTAGCCAATCCATTCCAATGTCTTCCTCTATCCATGGTTCAGAGATGTCCCAAGACCAGAAGCCAACAGTGGGAAGGGTTGTGAGGACCCGCCAAACATGGTAGATACGGTAGGTGTAGTAATCTGACTCCAGACACTTTTAGTTCTTTTGAAGTGGGCTTTTATGTGATGGCACACACACACACACACACACTTTTACGACATTGTAAAATGCGTCTAATTGAAATCGAATGGAGTGGTTGAGTGGAGTAGTTTGGTGATCTGGCCACCGGCAGGGTTTGAGCGGGAGAGAAAGAAAGAGAGAGGCAGAGAGAGTGAGGGAGGAAGGCAAAGTGAGAGAGAGAGGCAGAGAGAGAGAGAGAGAAGCTTAGAGTGAGAGAGGGAGGGAGGAATGGAAAGAGAGAGAGAGAGGGAGGGAGAGGCTTAGAGTGAGAGAGAGAGGGAGGGAGGAATGGAAAGAGAGGCAGAGAGAGAGAGAGAGAGAGAGGGAGGGAGAGAGAAACAGAAAGAGAGAGGCAGAGAGAGAGAGAGAGGGAGTTATAATCCTGGTGGAGCGCTGATTTCGCCAGGCCAGACGAATCGCCTCCAGGATCCTGTCACCATCTCTATGAAGATAAATGGTATCATTAAACAGGCTCTGTCATCGATTAAACATCCTGTTGGAATCCTGTTTTTTTATGTGGAAATACAAAATTGCAATGGATAATGTTCAACATGATTCAACGTTTCAGGGTTTGTAACAGAGGGGCCAATAACATTCCAGAATTCAGATAAAGCTGCAGCGGTTTTAACCTTTACTTGTGTTACTGCCAAAAAACGGTGTTTCACACCAAGCAATTTGAGTTGAATACATGTTGTTATTACTGGGACTATGTCATAATGGCTGATTATGATTGTTACAATACCCACTACTAGCAGCTACAATGCTATTAGTACCAACGGCAATACGAGATCCATTCATGATAAATACACACTGAAATGCCATGAAGATGGATGTGTGTCTACAAAAGCACACAGGCATTGTTGCGTTGGCCGTGAGGTGTGTGTGTTTGTGAGGGCCTGAGTGTGTGTGTGGTGTGGATGGGAGAGTACACAGAGAAGGAGTAAAAGCGTGTGTATGTGTGAGTGAGTGATTAGATTAGGTCTGTCTGTCTTTGTGTGTATGCATTCATATGCGTGTATCTGTAGTGTGTGTGCTTTCTTGCTTGCATGTGTGTGTGTGTGCCACAGAGAGAGGAAGTATAAGGGGGTGCAGGTGGCATGGAGCAGGCTGGCACGGGCGGGCACGGGCCCACTGTCCCCTGGCAATGCCAACACCATCTGTCATGGAGAGGAACATCTGCAGCCCAAGGTGCCCTTGTCACCCAGCGTTAGAGTAACCAGTTTGGCGTTTCCATTGGAAGCGACCTGGCATAGCCAGAGCCACGCAATTTATGTGTGTGTTTGTGTCTGTATGTGTGTTTGTGTGAGGGAGGGAGGGAGGGAGGGAGGGAGGGAGGGAGGGAGGGAGGGTGTGTGTGTGTGTGTGTGTGTGTGTGTGTGTGTGTGTGTGTGTGTGTGTGTGTGTGTGTGTGTGTGTGTGTGTGTGTGTGTGTGTGTGTGTGTGTGTGTGTGTGTGTGTGTGTGTTAGAGTACCAAAGCCAAAACAACATGGCTGTGCAAAGCGTTGACCCAGCTGGACCCCAGTTGCATGCAGAGTCATGTCCCCTCCTGATGCTAGTGTGCCACTACATCCACACCGCTGCCAGACTTAGCCCTGCAAGCCCTCTCTCCTACCCTCCTGCCTCTCCTCTCCTCTGGTGTCTCCTCTCCTCTGATGTCTCCTCTCCACTGGTGTCTCCTCTCCTCCGGTGTCTCTCCTCTCCTCCTGTGTCTCTCCTCTCCTCCTGTGTCTCTCCTCTCCTCCTGTGTCTCTCCTCTCCTCATGTGTCTCTCCTCTCCTCATGTGTCTCTCCTCTCCTCCTGTGTCTGTCCTCTCCTCCTGTGTCTCTCCTCTCCTCCTGTGTCTCTCCTCTCCTCCTGTGTCTCTCCTCTCCTCCTGTGTCTCTCCTCTCCTCCTGTGTCTCTCCTCTCCTCCTGTGTCTCTCCTCTCCTCCTGTGTCTCTCCTCTCCTCATGTGTCTCTCCTCTCCTCATGTGTCTCTCCTCTCCTTCGGTGTCTCTCCTCTCCTCCGGTGTCTCTCCTCTCCTCCGGTGTCTCTCCTCTCCTCCGGTGTCTCTCCTCTCCTCCGGTGTCTCTCCTCTCCTTCGGTGTCTCTCCTCTCCTCCGGTGTCTCTCCTCTCCTCATGTGTCTCTCCTCTCCTCCGGTGTCTCTCCTCTCCTCCCGTGTCTCTCCTCTCCTCCGGTGTCTCTCCTCTCCTCCGGTGTCTCTCCTCTCCTCCGGTGTCTCTCCTCTCCTCCCGTGTCTCTCCTCTCCTCCGGTGTCTCTCCTCTCCTCCGGTGTCTCTCCTCTCCTCCGGTGTCTCTCCTCTCCTCCGGTGTCTCTCCTCTCCTCCGGTGTCTCTCCTCTCCTCCGGTGTCTCTCCTCTCCTCCGGTGTCTCTCCTCTCCTCCGGTGTCTCTCCTCTCCTCCAGTGTCTCTCCTCTCCTCCGGTGTCTCTCCTCCTCCTTTTTGTCTGTAATGTATTTTTCGTTATGTGTCGGACCCCCCAGGAAGACTAGCTGTCATCATGGCGTCAGCTATTGTGCATCCAAATCAATCTCCTCTCCTTACCTCTCCTCTCATCTCCTGCGTCTCTCCTCTCTTCTCCTCTGCTATATTCTGGCACTCACCACTTCTCTCTCCAGTTCTATCTCCCCTTTTTTCGTCCCTCTGAAAAAAAAGCAGATGGTCCCTCTTTCCCCACTCCTTCTTTTCATCCCCCTCTCCATCTCACACATCTCCCCCCTCTTCTCATCCTTTCATCTACATCTAGCAGGTGTATGACTGATCCTGACTGGCTGACCACCTGTCCATCCTCTTCTCTCCTTCCTCTCTCCCTCTTTCTCTCTCCTCTCTCCTATAAAATATATAGTCTAGAAGAGTGTATGTGTTTGTTAATGAGTGTGTGTGTGTTTGTTTATGTCCCTATCATGCTCAGTGCATCATACTTCAATCCTCTGTACTGTGGTTAGATGAGATCTCTACTCAACCAGAACCCACGCCCTTTCATGTTCATCCCAAATGGTTCCCTATTCCCTATGGAGGCATCCCAAATGGTTCCCTATGTAGTGCACTACTTTTGACCAGGGCCCATAGGGAATAGTGAGCTATTTGGGACATATCATCAGTGACTCATTCTCAGTGACTATCAGTATTCTCTGAAAATTACCAACTGCTGAAGGTCCCGAAGCTTCTGCACATGTTCGGAATTCTCTATTTGCAAAGTCTCTATCTACCAATAGTAGAGAACAGGCTACTCTGGCGATTGGTACTTGTTTAATTAATAAAGTTAGACCAAAGCTGAATAAATGTCTGCAAGAGCACATAACGATAGTATTGTACATAATAGAACCAAATAATAGCATAGGTTGTCACTGTAAAATAAAAATAAACAGCACATAATTTCTTATGACATTTTAGGATGATTGTGGGAACCTACCCATTTTCCTCTCATGCAGCCTCAACTCAACAGCTCGCGCCACTAGGCAAAATAAGTGGTTTGATTTGAACAAAACGCAGTTAGGCTATGTTACAGTTTAACAGCATATGTTCTAAAATCAGCTCACTGTACATAACAAAAAAATATCCAAATGCATATTCCCATGAAATTGATTGAGTTCAAATGATTGGCATGAAGATGCTGCATGGGCATTTCACCGGGAAAACTTGAATGATTGACAATGAAAAATGTGATAATAATAATAAATTCATCATCTGAAGAGAGGGTCAACAAAAATGTGTGCGTAAAGTAGAGGTAAAGAAAACACATGCGCAGAACATGATATGAATCTTTCCAGCGGGATCCTGGGGGGAAGAACGAGGCGGTGACCTACGGGTCCGCAGCCTCGGCCGATTAAAAATGACTCACCGGTAGTTACTTAAGGAAACCACATGGCGGCAGTATAAAACACTGCACTGTGTTCTGTTTTGACATAGATTAACAAACTTCTGGCTGTGATTGTATGGTTTAGTGGTAGTAGCAGCGTGTGTATATGTATTTGTCCGTGTTCTTTTTCACACAAGTGTGTGTTCTTGTGCATCTAAAGCACTGACTGATCCAGAATACTAAACAGTGTCTCACAAAACAGGTCAAGTTTCAGAACGAGATAGCATGTTGAATATTTGCTCATACAGGCGGCTATTTTTGAGGCAGAAAAATCATTATGGAAATGTATCTCATAACATGGTTTAATAGGTAAGCCTATAGAGCCGGTGTTTGGCCTAAAGGCATGAAGGGGTGAAATAAGAGAGGTGTTCATGTTAGACTGACGCTTTGGCCTAAAGCTAGCTGGTCCGGACAAAGGTAGAGATTCTGCTGCCACGTATACTGCCGTTGCACACACACACACACACACACACAAGCACACACACACACACACACATATCCACATACACACGCGCACAAGTAAGGAAGCAAACACACGCCCTGTCACACTTATTAATTTCAAACGCCAAGTCTCACTTAAAGCAGCGTCTTTGTTCTGTACCACTTCAAGCACACTCACTTTCTCTACAGACCAGAAGGTACGTTTTCAGTTTAACGTTTAGTTTTCTCTTCCCCAATTTTTTTTGGCTTGGCATACAAAGGTTTTGTTTTTTCTCCCCCCCATCGACACTTTAAAAGTGGAGCAGAGAGAGTGTGTGAGAGAGAGACATAAAGAACAGAGACAGGGAAGCGTAGTTCATTGCTAATCAATACGATTTCTCTCCTGCAACCCAAGTTTCCCCCCGTGGGCCCTCTGCATTCAAGACGAGCCAAGGCGAGCAGAGCTTGGCATTGTGCAGCACGCCTTAAAACGAAACACCTGCGAGGTGGTGGAAGAAGACGTGAAAAAAAAAAAATTGCCCAGTTATTTCGTAGCTCTTAAAAATGTTGGCACGTGTTCCATGAGATTTTCGGGGGAACAACAAAAAAAAAGCTATCAAACCCAACTGAAGACGAAAGAAGTTTGTTTTGCTCTGCAGATAGAGGTGCCTTTACACTAAACATAGTGGACAGTTGGACTTCAGTTTGTTATCATTCTCATATCGAAAAAACATATTTGTCCTGTGTCAGCCCTCATACAATGTGAAGAGATTTTGTTATTTAGGACTTGACAAATATGTACAGTGTAGATAGAGAGATTTGAGAGATGGGTATGGGGGAATTTGGGAGTGTATGAGAGGGAAAGGAGATTGGGAGAGAAGGAGAGGGAAAAGAGATTGGGAGAGAAGGAGAGGGAAAGAGATTGGGAGAGAAGGAGAGGGAAAGAGATTGGGAGAGAAGGAGAGGGAAAGAGATTGGGAGAGAAGGAGAGGGAAAGAGATTGGGAGAGAAGGAGAGGGAAAGAGATTGGGAGAGAAGGAGAGGTAAAGAGATTGGGAGAGAAGGAGAGAAGGGAAAAGAGATTGGGAGAGAAGGAGAGGAAAAAGAGATTGGGAGAGAAGGAGAGGGAAAAGAGATTGGGAGAGAAGGAGAGGGAAAAGAGATTGGGAGAGAAGGAGAGGGAAAATAGATTGGGAGAGAAGGAGAGGGAAAAGAGATTGGGAGAGAAGGAAAAGAGATTGGGAGAGAAGGAGAGAAGATTGGGAGAGAAGGAGAGAACAAGAGAGAGAAGGAGAGGTAAAGAGATTGGGAGAGAAGGAGAGGGAAAAGAGATTGGGAGAGAAGGAGAGGGAAAATAGATTGGGAGAGAAGGAGAGGGAAAAGAGATTGGGAGAGAAGAGAGGGAAAAGAGATTGGGAGAGAAGGAGAGGGAACAAGATTGGGAGAGAAGGAGAGGTAAAGAGATTGGGAGAGAAGGAGAGGGAAAAGAGATTGGGAGAGAAGGAGAGGGAAAAGAGATTGGGAGAGAAGGAGAGGGAAAAGAGATTGGGAGAGAAGGAGAGGGAAAAGAGATTGGGAGAGAAGGAGAGGGAAAAGAGATTGGGAGAGAAGGAGAGGGAACAAGATTGGGAGAGAAGGAGAGGTAAAGAGATTGGGAGAGAAGGAGAGGGAAAAGAGATTGGGAGAGAAGGAGAGGAAAGAGATTGGGAGAGAAGGAGAGGGAAAAGAGATTGGGAGAGAAGGAGAGGGAAAAGAGATTGGGAGAGAAGGAGAGGAAAAGAGATTGGGAGAGAAGGAGAGGAAAAGAGATTGGGAGAGAAGGAGAGGGAAAAGAGATTGGGAGAGAAGGAGAGGGAAAAGAGATTGGGAGAGAAGGAGAGGGAAAAGAGATTGGGAGAGAAGGAGAGGGAAAAGAGATTGGGAGAGAAGGAGAGGGAAAAGAGATTGGGAGAGAAGGAGAGGGAAAAGAGATTGGGAGAGAAGGAGAAGGAAAAGAGATTGGGAGAGAAGGAGAGGGAAAATAGATTGGGAGAGAAGGAGAGGGAAAGAGATTGGGAGAGAAGGAGAGGGAAAGAGATTGGGAGAGAAGGAGAGGGAAAAGAGATTGGGAGAGAAGGAGAGGGAAAAGAGATTGGGAGAGAAGGAGAGGGAAAGAGATTGGGAGAGAAGGAGAGGGAACAAGATTGGGAGAGAAGGAAGGTAAAGAGATTGGGAGAGAAGGAGAGGGAAAAGAGATTGGGAGAGAAGGAGAAGGAAAAGAGATTGGGAGAGAAGGAGAGGGAAAGAGATTGGGAGAGAAGGAGAGGGAAAGAGATTGGGAGAGAAGGAGAGGGAAAGAGATTGGGAGAGAAGGAGAGGGAAAAGAGATTGGGAGAGAAGGAGAGGGAAAAGAGATTGGGAGAGAAGGAGAGGGAACAAGATTGGGAGAGAAGGAGAGGTAAAGAGATTGGGAGAGAAGGAGAGGGAAAAGAGATTGGGAGAGAAGGAGAGGGAAAATAGATTGGGAGAGAAGGAGAGGGAAAAGAGATTGGGAGAGAAGGAAAAGAGATTGGGAGGAAAAGAGATTGGGAGAGAAGGAGAGGGAAAATAGATTGGGAGAGAAGGAGAGGGAAAAGAGATTGGGAGAGAAGGAGAAAAGAGATTGGGAGAGAAGGAGAGGGAAAAAGATTGGGAGAGAAGGAGAGGTAAAGAGATTGGGAGAGAAGGAGAGGGAAAAGAGATTGGGAGAGAAGGAGAGGAAAGAGATTGGGAGAGAAGGAGAGGGAAAGAGATTGGGAGAGAAGGAGAGGGAAAGAGATTGGGAGAGAAGGAGAGGGAAAGAGATTGGGAGAGAAGGAGAGGGAAAGAGATTGGGAGAGAAGGAGAGGGAAAAGAGATTGGGAGAGAAGGAGAGGGAAAAGAGATTGGGAGAGAAGGGGAGAGAAGGAAAAGAGATTGGGAGAGAAGGAGAGGGAAAAGAGATTGGGAGAGAAGGAGAGGGAAAAGAGATTGGGAGAGAAGGAGAGGGAAAAGAGATTGGGAGAGAAGGAGAGGGAAAGAGATTGGGAGAGAAGGAGAGGGAAAAGAGATTGGGAGAGAAGGAGAAGGAAAAGAGATTGGGAGAGAAGGAGAGGGAAAATAGATTGGGAGAGAAGGAGAGGGAAAGAGATTGGGAGAGAAGGAGAGGGAAAAGAGATTGGGAGAGAAGGAGAGGGAAAAGAGATTGGGAGAGAAGGATGAGGTAAATAAACCAGATGGTCGTTATTGGCATGCATTTCTCTCTTAAATCTGTTTTCTGCTGTTTATCATGTAGGGAAAAGTTTAACCCTATTATAACCTCTGTCCCTATCTGACCCCCGAGCTATCCCAGAACCTCCTTTTTCTATCATCACTTTCTTCTCTCTCTTCTTCCCACCCATCTCTGCATTCCTCTAAAACACCATCCCTGTCTTTCCTAATCCCCTCAACCAACTGACATGATTGAATGCACACGCCCACACACACACACTGCTGCCTAAACTAGCGCATCCCCCCCTCACACACACAGGTCCAATTCAGACACAGGAGGGTGAACAGGGTCTATTAAAGCCCCGGTCTATTGATTTACATGCCACACTGTGACAAAGCCCCAGTCTACACAGCCTGACCAACCAGTAGCTACAGACCACATATAGACCTCAGGGTGAGCATGGTGTGTGTGTGTGTGTGTGTATGGGGGGGGGGTGGGGGGGGGGCTAGTTTAGGCAGCAGTGTGTGTGTGCGTGTGTGTACAGCCCGCTAACAAGGCAGTATGTATGTGTGAACACCCCCTGCAGCCAGCACCAGTATCATACATCCCAGTCTCTACTGTAGACAGACTATATGAACTGTGATCTATAGACAGACTATATGAACTGTGATCTATAGACAGACTATATGAACTGTGATCTATAGACAGACTATATGAACTGTGATCTATACACCAGTATCATACATCCCAGTCTCTACTGTAGACAGACTATATGAACTGTGATCTATAGACAGACTATATGAACTGTGATCTATAGACAGACTATATGAACTGTGATCTATAGACAGACTATATGAACTGTGATCTATACACCAGTATCATACATCCCAGTCTCTACTGTAGACAGACTATATGAACTGTGATCTATAGACAGACTATATGAACTGTGGTCTATACTCCAGTATCAAACATCCCAGTCTCTACTATAGACAGACTATATGAACTGTGATCTATAGACAGACTATATGAAATGTGATCTATAGACAGACTATATGAACTGTGATCTATAGACAGATGATATGAACTGTGATCTATAGACAGACGATATGAACTGTGATCTATAGACAGACAATATGAACTGTGGTCTATAGACAGACTATATGAACTGTGATCTATAGACAGACGATATGAACTGTGATCTATAGACTCCTCTGAATGAATCTCTTATAAGTGGGCTTCTGTCACTGTGGTGGCATGAGAGCTAATCTGCATAATCTCCCCCGGTTAAAGAAGGATGCCCGGGATGCTTTTACGGGGGGAGGGGTGTGCCGGGGGGGTTAGGAATGGTCCGGGGGGTTGTGGGGACACACAATGAGGACTTTGTGCGTCTCCACTGGTACAGGGTTAGACAGGGCCTACAGGACTACTGTGGGAGACACCTGTCAGGATAGGAGCCTGAGGGAACTGGTACTGAACCCATGAAGAGGCTTCTTTAATGAGGCGTTGTGGGGGGGGGGGGGGGGGGGGGGGGGGGGGTGAGTGTGCGTGTGTGCGAGAGAGAGAGAGATTGAGTGTGTTTCAGATCAAATCAAAGTTTATTGGTGGCGTACACAGTTTAGCAGATGTTATCGCAGGTGCAGCGAAATGGTTATGTTTCTATCTCCAACAATGCAGCAATATCTAGCAATACAATAACAATGCACACATTATCCACAAGTAACAAGTGTGTGTGTGTGTGTGTGTGTGTGTGTGTCGGCCTTAAGAACAGTGGCATGTAAAGCAGATATTGTGTTAATGGGGTTTTTATGGCATTAAAGATATCCATTGTACTGACACAATATACAGTCTACCAAGGCGTTTCAGAACCATACACATATTTATTACAGTGATAGTTGTTAGCCAAGCATTGATGTTGTCATTCTCTCTCAGGTCCTGTCTCTTATGATCACAGTAGAGGTGCCAGCACAGTTGTAGAGCAGCAGCATGATATGATTACTTTATTGAGCATTTATTACTTTATTTTTACATTTTAAATGGACCAAACTGTCGGGCACGATTACAGACTTGGATGAATGGGCAAATCAGATTTGGGGTGTTCGAACACACATACACACATACACACCTACAAACAAACACACACATGCAGACAAACAGAGACAGACAGACACAGACACAGACACACACACACACACACACACACACACACACACACACACACACACACACACACACACAAACAAAGTGCCTTAAGTGCTGGTAATGTCTGTCATGCTGCTCTGACAGCAGTAGTTTAACGCAGGCAATCTGCTTAATATGCCCAATGTGAGACATTAGATTCGAACAACATTAAGGAGGTTGGGAGATTTGGACTATATTGTTTTCTCACGGCACCGTGGAGAGAGCGATAAAATTACAAGGAACTAGAAATTGTAGGTTTTAGCCCCAGCAAACATGTCCACATTGTCTCGGTGTGGGCCCAATTTGGGCTAAAATATTGGCCTCATCTAGGCTGCCCACATTGGGCCGATGCGCCTTTGCTCATTGGGTTGGGTTGGTGTAGGCTATTCTGTGTTTAGTTGGTATGGGCTAGCCCGTGTTGGACTGGTGTGGGCTATTCTGTGTTTAGTTGGTATGGGCTAGCCCGTGTTGGACTGGTGTGGGCTAGCCCGTGTTGGGTTGGTGTGGGCTACCCTGCGTTGGGTTGGTGTGGGCTAGCCTGTGTTTAGTTGGTATGGGCTAGCCTGTGTTGGGATGGTGTGGGCTAGCCTGTGTTGGGATAGTGTGGGCTAGCCTGTGTTTAGTTGGGATGGGCTAGCCTGTGTTGGTTGGTGTTGGCTAGCCTGTGTTGGGATAGTGTGGGCTAGCCTGTGTTTATGGGCTAGCCTGTGTTGGGATAGTGTGGGCTAGCCTGTGTTGGGATAGTGTGGGCTAGCCTGTGTTTAGTTGGGATGGGCTAGCCTGTGTTTGGTTGGTGTTGGCTAGCCTGTGTTGGGTTGGTGTGGCCTGGCCTGTGTTGGGTTGGTGTGGGCTACCCTGTGTTGGGTTGGTCTGGGCTAGCCTGTGTTGGGTTGGTGTGGGCTAGCCTGTGTTGGGTTGGTGTGGGCTAGCCTGTGTTGGGCTGGTGTGGGCTAGCCCATGTTAGGCTGCTGTGGGCTAGCCCATGTTGGGCTGGTGTGGGCTAGCCCATGTTAGGCTGGTGTGGGCTAGCCCATGTTGGGCTGGTGTGAGCTAGCCTGTATTGGGCTGGTCTGGGCTAGCCCGTGTTGGGTTGGTATGGACTAGCCCGTGTTGGGTTGTTGTGGTGTGGACTAGCCTGTGTTGGGCTGGTGTGGGTTAGCCCGTGTTGGGTTGGTGTGGGCTAGCCTGTGTTGGGTTGGTGTGGTCTAGCCTGTGTTTAGTTGGTATGGGCTAGCCTGTGTTGGGCTGGTGTGGGCTAGCCTGTGTTGGGATAGTGTGGGCTAGCCTGTGTTGGGCTGGTGTGGGCTAGCCTGTGTTGGGCTGGTGTGGGCTAGCCTGTGTTGCCTGTGTTGGGTTGGTGTGGGCTGGTGATGGGTTGGTGATGGCTTTCACTTCAGCAGTAATAAATTAATGGACTTCTTTGAGGAAAAGATTAGAAAGCAAATTACGGACTCCTCTTTAAATCTGCGTATTCCTTCAAAGCTCAGTTGTCCTGAGTCTGCATAACTCTGCCAGGACCTAGGATCAAGAGAGACACTCAAGTGTTTTAATACTATATCTCTTAACACAATGATGAAAATAATCATGGCCTCTAAACCTTCAAGCTGCATACTGGACCCTATTCCAACTAAACTACTGAAAGAGCTGCTTTCTGTGCTTGGCCCTCCTATGTTGAACATAATAAACGTCTCTCTATCCACCGGATGTGTACCAAACTCACTAAAAGTGGCAGTAATAACTATATTCGATTCTCGCATTCCTCTCAAACATTTAAAAAAAGGCTGTTGCACAGCCTTCCTGAAGACAAACAATGTATACGAAATGCTTCAGTCTGGTTTGAGACCCCATCATAGCTCTGAGACTGCACTTGTGAAGGTGGTAAATGGCCTTTTAATGGCATCAGACCGAGGCTCTGCATCTGTCCTCGTGCTCCTATACCTTAGTGCTGCTTTTGATACCATCGATCACCACATTCTTTTGGAGAGATTGGAAACCCAAATTGGTCTACACGGACAAGTTCTAGCCTGGTTTAGATCTTATCTGTCGGAAAGATATCAGTTTGTCTCTGTGAATGGTTTGTCCTCTGACAAATCAACTGTAAATTTCGGTGTTCCTCAAGGTTCCGTTTTAGGACCGCTATTGTTTTCACTATATATTTTACCTCTTGGGGATGTCATTCGAAAAACATAATGTTAACTTTCACTGCTATGCGGATGACACACATCTGTACATTTCAATGAAACATGGTGAAGCCCCAAAATTGCCCTCGCTAGAAGCATGTGTGTCAGACATAAGGAAGTGGATGGCTGCAAACTTTCTACTTTTAAACTCAGACAAAACAGAGATGCTTGTTCTAGGTCCCAAGAAACAAAGAGATCTTCTGTTGAATCTGACAATCAATCTTAATGGTTGTACAGTCGTCTCAAATAAAACTGTGAAGGACCTCAGCGTTACTCTGGACCCTGATCTCTCTTTTGAAGAACATATCAAGACTGTTTCAAGGACCGCTTTTTTCCATCTACGCAACGTTGCAAAATTCAGAAACTTTCTGTCCAAAAATGATGCAGAAAAAATAATCCATGCTTTTGTCACTTCTAGGTTAGACTACTGCAATGCTCTACTTTCCGGCTACACGGATAAAGCACTACATAAACTTCAGTTAGTGCTAAATACGGCTGCTAGAATCCTGACTAGAACCAAAACATTTGATCATATCACTCCAGTGCTAGGCTCCCTACACTGGCTTCCTGTCAAGGCAAGGGCTGATTTCAAGGTTTTACTGCTAACCTACAAAGCATTACATGGGCTTGCTGTTACCTATCTCTCTGATTTGGTCCTGCCGTACATACCTACACGTACGCTACGGTCACAAGACGCAGGCCTCCTAATTGTCCCTAGAATTTCTAAGCAAACAGCTGGAGGCAGGGCTTTCTCCTATAGAGCTCCATTTTTATGGAATGGTCTGCCTACCCATGTGAGAGACGCAAACTCGGTCTCAACCTTTAAGTCTTTACTGAAGACTCATCTCTTCAGTGGGTCATATGATTGAGTGTAGTCTGGCCCAGGAGTGTGAAGGTGAACGGAAAGGCTCTGGAGCAACGAACCACCATTGCTGTCTCTGCCTGGCCGGTTTCCCTCTTTCCACTGGGATTCTTTGCCTCTAACCCTATTACAGGGGCTGAGTCACTGGCTTACTAGGGCTCTTTCATACCGTCCCTAGAAGGGGTGCGTCACTTGAGTGGGTTGAGTCACTGATGTGATCTTCCTGTCTGGGTTGGCGCCCCCCCTTGGGTTGTGCCGTGGCGGAGATCTTTGTGGGCTATACTCGGCCTTGTCTCAGGATGGTAAGTTGGTGGTTGAAGATATCCCTCTAGTGGTGTGGGGGCTGTGCTTTGGCAAAGTGGGTGGGGTTA
>NC_092159.1:14764498-14799498 GCF_045791955.1 Oncorhynchus clarkii lewisi
CAAGAGGCTCTTGAGTTTTCAATACTCTCAATAAAGCTCAGTTGAGATGCCAGTTGATAACATTTAAGAGAAGGGGCTGCTAGACCAGCTAGCCTGGTAGGTAGAGTGAGATAGCTGTACTTCAGCCTAGGTCTTTTCCTTGGCCAGAAGAAAATGATGATAGCACGGTCTAACTGGGTAAAGGTTTTTCTGGGAAGTAAAAGTGGGACCATTTGAAAACGGTATAGCAGGCGAGGGAGAATATTCATTTTGATAAGGTGAGTACGGCCTAACCACGACAGAGAGGCAGGCAACACCACCTATCAAGATCATTTTGATAAGGTGAGTACGGCCTAACCACGACAGAGAGGCGGGCAACACCACCTATGAAGATCATTTTGATAAGGTGAGTACGGCCTAACCACGACAGAGAGGCAGGCAACACCACCTATCAAGATCATTTTGATAAGGTGAGTACGGCCTAACCACGACAGAGAGGCAGGCAACACCACCTATGAAGATAATTTTGAATAGAGAGCAGGAGTGGGGTCATCTATATATGCATTTTAGCACAGTAGAGATTTTAATAGTCAAGTACGTAAAAGCAGAGGGAGGCCATTGGAAAGGCTGATTGTTGAATTAACAGCCTGGGAGTCACCACGTGTCATAGCCTCAGACGTTATACCTAGAGGAAGCTCCTAAAGAGGTAATAAGGTCTACACGTTTTGGAATAGAATTTCTACACGAGCAGCGAAACATCATCCGCATATGGAGAAATGTTATTGCCTTTGGTCTCCTATTGGATCCCACCTATAGCATCCTCCAGCCTTATTGTCACAGCTAATAACAGAACGGTCATTGGACAACCCTACCTGGTTCCATGTCCTAGTGTGAAATCTGACCCCTTTGGTGAGAACAGCAGCAATAGGACAGGTGTCAAATACCCCTATCCATTTGATGAACTCATCTCCTAGTGTCATAATCAGATAGGTCCACTCGACCCTGTTAAAGGCCTTCACTGCATCAAGTGAGATCACTAAGGCCTCCGGGCTATATAGATTTGCATGTTGAATAATGTTTAGAAGTTTCCTTATATTATGCTACGAGTATCTGCTAGTTAGTGCTAGGACATAGACAAACACACTATCTAGGACACACTCCATTCATATTGAACCTTCAACACCTATGCGTATACGCTGATTTCTCACACATTTACAAGCTTAAATCCGGTTACAGACCAGTTAACTAGGCCTGAGACCCCTAGACTTAGTGAGTGCAACAATATTAGCAGGCTAGTTAACTACAGATTGAACAAACGCTGATAATTTTATCCTCAACTGTAACTCTCATGCTGTCGTGTTATGAAGCTACTTAAAGCAGCAATCAGCAGTAGAAACAATAACAAAGCATGCTCCTGTTTCTGTAAAAAGCTGAGGGATGGTACTGGAGAAATGTAACCACTCTCAAATGAACAGATAAAGCTATGGATGCAAGGACTGACCCTCCATGATGTCAACATTATAGGTTTAACCATGATTTGAGGCTATATAGTGTTTGTTTACAATTTACATTGTTTGCAAACATTGAAGTAAAACACGCTTATATTTTTGGTTCTGATGTGGTACGACAGTTGAACTAAGCTCATGAGGCATTTCTACGTTGTGTTCTTCAAAAATCTATCGGTACGTATAATTAAGTCCAAAAATGGATGTAGCAACTGCAGATTGCCACTTTTAAGTTAGCTTTGGCTTTGTAGCTTAGCTTTAACACATGTCAACATCACACCAGTCAGCACCCACTCAGCTCCCCATTGTAGCCTCCTAACATGCTAACATGAACAGACTGGCTTGAAAAAAGGTGTGTGTTTATGAACTTTGTTTAAAATCTGTGCTCTTTGAGTGCGAGTCTGTGTGAAAAAAAATCTGTCTGTGTGATAGCCAGCCTGTGTGTGTGTGTTTCATCTGTAATTAAATCAGTCCATTTCTCCTCCCTGGGTTAGCGAGGCGCCAGTGGATCTGCCCAGGGAGAGACACACACACACACACACACACACACACACAGCGAGACAGTTAGGCTCTGCCAGTTTCATTAGAGGTGATGGATGACCTCATGAGAAATTGGCCTTGTCGTCGACACTGCAGTTACACTTACCCACACTTCAAACAGAAACACAAACTTCTGTGTTTGATATAAAAAGACAGTGAAATAATGCATGCGTATGCATATGCGTGTGTCTGTGTGTCTGTCTCTCTCGCTCTTTCTATGAATACAACTATGCATACATTTAATTGCATGTGCAAGCATCTGCGTGTTGTGTGTGTGTGGTGGTGTGGTGTGGTGTTGTGTGGTGTGGTGTGTGTGGTGTGGTGTTGTGTGTGTGGTGTGGTGTGTATCTCTATGCATCTCTGAGCTTCAGTGCAGTGGGGGGATGGTATTAGGGTGTGTTCCCACTGTGTACTGACTCTACCAGAGGCAGCCTGGGCGCTTAGTTAGTGGTTTTGGTGGACATTTCCATATTGCCCAGGGTCATATGGGCACCGTGCCCACTTCTGACGCTGTGTGTGTGCGTGTGTTTGTGTGTGTGTGTGCGCGTGCTGTGGGTGCCCGCTGAGGCGTGGGGAGATTAAAGCGGGCGCGCAGTGGCACAAAGGGCCTGTCTAGTGCTTTTTAATTCCCTAAATTAGGGCTTGTTGCCAACGCAGTGCCAACCGAGGCTGATAGGAGGGCTCCTGGTAGGGCTAACACTCCAGAACTGACTGGTACTACTACTACTAACTACTAACTAGATAGGAGGGCTAGATAGGAGGGCTAACACTCCAGAACTGACTGGTACTACTACTACTAACTACTAACTAGATAGGAGGGCTAACACTCCAGAACTGACTGGTACTACTACTACTAACTACTAACTAGATAGGAGGGCTAACACTCCAGAACTGACTGGTACTACTACTACTAACTACTAACTAGATAGGAGGGCTAACACTCCAGAACTGACTGGTACTACTAACTACTAACTAGGTAGGAGGGCTAACATTCCAGAACTGACTGGTACTACTACTACTAACGACTTACTAGATATCAGGGCTAACACTCCAGAACTGACTGGTACTACTACTACTAACTACTAACTAGATAGGAGGGCTAACACTCCAGAACTGACTGGTACTACTACTACTAACTACTAACTAGATAGGAGGGCTAACACTCCAGAACTGACTGGTACTACTACTACTAACGACTTACTAGATATCAGGGCTAACACTCCAGAACTGACTGGTACTACTACTACTAACTACTAACTAGATAGAAGGGCTAACACTCCAGAACTGACTGGTACTACTACTACTAACTACTTACTAGATATAGGGCTAACACTCCAGAACTGACTGGTACTACTACTACTAACTACTAACTAGATAGCAGGGCTAACACTCCAGAACTGACTGGTACTACTACTACTAACTACTTACTAGATATCAGGGCTAACACTCCAGAACTGACTGGTACTACTACTACTAACTACTAACTAGATAGGAGGGCTAACACTCCAGGACTGACTGGTACTACTACTACTAACTACTTACTAGATATCAGAGCTAACACTCCAGAACTGACTGGTACTACTAACTACTAACTAGATAGGAGGGCTAACACTCCAGAACTGACTGGTACTACTACTACTAACTACTAACTAGATAGGAGGGCTAACACTCCAGAACTGACTGGTACTACTAACTACTAACTACTAACTAGATAGGAGGGCTAACACTCCAGGACTGACTGGTACTACTACTACTAACTACTTACTAGATATCAGGGCTAACACTCCAGAACTGACTGGTACTACTAACTACTAACTAGATAGGAGGGATAACACTCCAAAACTGACTGGTACTACTACTACTAACTACTAACTAGATAGGAGGACTAACACTCCAGAACTGACTGGTACTACTAGAACTAACTACTGCTCACTGACAGACAGGAGGACATACAGTGGGGCAAAAAAAGTATTTAGTCAGCCACCAATTCTGCAAGTTCTCCCACTTAAAAGATGAGAAAGGCCTGTAATTTTCATCATAGGTACGTACACTTCAACTATGACAGACAAAAATGAAAAAATAAATCCAGAAAATCACATTGTAGGATTTGTGATGAATTTATTTGCAAATTATGGTGGAAAATAAGTATTTGGTCAATAACAAAAGTTTATCTCAATACTTTGTTATATACCCTTTGTTGGCAATGACAGAGGTCAAACGTTTTCTAAGTCTTCACGAGGTTTTCACACACTGTTGCTGGTATTTTGGCCCATTCCTCCATGCAGATCTCCTCTAGAGCAGTGATGTTTTGGGGCTGTTGCTGGGCAACACGGACTTTCAACTCCCTCCAAAGATTTTCGATGGGGTTGAGATCTGGAGACTGGCTAGGCCATTCCAGGACCTTGAAATGGTTCTTATGAAGCCACTCCTTCGTTGCCCGGGCGTTGTGTTTGGGATCATTGTCATGCTGAAAGACCCAGCCACGTTTCATCTTCAATGACCTTGCTGATGGAAGGAGGTTTTCACTCAAAATCTCACGATACATGGCCCCATTCATTCTTTCCTTTATCAGTCGTCCTGGTCCCTTTTCAGAAACGCATGATGTTTCCACCCCCATGCTTCACAGTAGGTATGGTGTTCTTTGGATGCAACTCAGCATTCTTTGTCCTCCAAACACGACGAGTTGAGTTTTTACCAAAAAGTTATATTTTGGTTTCATCTGACCATATGACATTCTCCCAATCTTCTTCTGGATCATCCAAATGCTCTCTAGCAAACTTCAGACGGGCCTGGACATGTACTGGCTTAAGCAGGGGGACACGTCTGGCACTGCAGGATTTGAGTCCCTGGCGGCGTAGTGTGTTACTGATGATAGGCTTTGTTACTTTGGTCCCAGCTCTCTGCAGGTCATTCACTAGGTCCCCCCGTGTGGTTCTGGGATTTTTGCTCACCGTTCTTGTGATCATTTTGACCCCACGGGGTGAGATCTTGCGTGGAGCCCCAGATCAAGGGAGATTATCAGTGGTCTTGTATGTCTTCCATTTCCTAATAATTGCTCCCACAGTTGATTTCTTCAAACCAAGCTGCTTACCTATTGCAGATTCAGTCTTCCCAGCCTGGTGCAGGTCTACAATTTTGTTTCTGGTGTCCTTTGACAGCTCTTTGGTCTTGGCCATAGTGGAGTTTGGAGTGTGACTGTTTGAGGTTGTGGACAGGTGTCTTTTATACTGATAACAAGTTCAAACAGGTGCCATTAATACAGGTACCGAGTGGAGGACAGAGGAGCCTCTTAAATGAATAAGTTACAGGTCTGTGAGAGCCAGAAATCTTGCTTGTTTGTAGGTGACCAAATACTTATTTTCCACCATAATTTGCAAATAAATTAATTAAAAATCCTAAAAGTTTTTCTCATTTTGTCTGTCATAGTTGAAGTGTACCTATGATGAAAATTACAGGCCTCTCTCATCTTTTTAAGTGAGAGAACTTGCACAATTGGTGGCTGACTAAATACGTTTTTTGCCCCACTGTACATACACAGAGAGATTGAGGCTCTTGTTAACATTTCCACTCACTCACTTGAATTAATTTGACTGTAGATGTTGTATATGGTATACAGCCTTAGCTAATTTCAGCAAGCGCATGTGCCACCCTTATTTACAATCTTGGTGTCATCACCATCTTCCCCCCTAATACTAATGTGGCTCTTCGACTGTTTCAGAACAGTTCAGCACCATCCTCTGTGTCCTGGCAGAATGATGTCACAAAGAATGCCCAGTGGAATGAGTGTCAACTGTATCCGCATACGTATACTCCGAGGGTGTGTGGACACTGGTGTGTGTGTGCGCGTGCATGACTGCTTGTCACTGTGTATACATGCAGTGCCTTCAGAAAGTATTTGTACCCCTTGACTTATTCCACATTTTGTTGTTACAGTCTGAATTCAAAATGGATTCAATGTATATTTTCTCTCACCCATCTACACACACAAATTGAAAACATGTTTTTAGAAATGTGATTATTATCCTGCTGAAAGGTGAATTTGTCTCCCAGTGTCTGTTGGAAAGCAGACTGAGCCAGGCTTTCCTCTGGGATTTTGCCTATGTTTTGCTATATTTCGTTTATTTTTATTTTTAAAAAACTCCTTAGTCCTTGCCGATGACAAGCATACCCATAACATGATGCAGCCACCACCATGCTTGAAAATATGAAGAGTGGTACTCAGTGATGTGTTGTGTTGGATTTCCCCCAACATAATGTTTTGTATCCAGGACAAAAAGTTTTTGCAGTTTTACTTTAGTGCATTTT
Organism: Oncorhynchus clarkii lewisi; assembly: GCF_045791955.1. Lineage (NCBI taxonomy): Eukaryota > Metazoa > Chordata > Actinopteri > Salmoniformes > Salmonidae > Oncorhynchus > Oncorhynchus clarkii. The sequence continues at coordinate 14,770,828 of NC_092159.1, forward strand.
TGCAAACAGGATGCATGTTTTGGAATATATTTATTCTGTACAGGTTTCTTCTTTTCACTCTGTCATTTAGGTTAGTATTGTGTAGTAACTACAATGTTGTTGATCATTCCTCAGTTTTCTCCTATCACAGCCATTAAAATCTGTAACTGTTTTAAAGTCACCATTGGCCTCATGGTAAAACCCCTGAGCGGTTTCCTTCTTCTCCGGCAACTGAGTTAGGAATGACGCCTGTAACTTTATAATGAATGGGTGTATTGATACACCATCCAAAGTGTAATTAATAACTTCACCATGCTCAAAGAGATATGCAATGTCTGCTTTTTTTAAAATCTACCAATAGGTGCCCTTCTTTGCCTGGCATTGAAAAACCTCCCTGTTCTTTGTGGTTGAATCTTTGTTTGAAATTCACTGCTCGACTGAGGGACCTTACAGATAATTGTATGTGTGAGGTACAGAGATGAGGTAGTCATACAAAATCACATTCAACACTATTATTGAGTCCATGCAGCTTATTATGTGAAGGGTTGAATAGTTGACTCAAGTCCTTTCAGCTTTTAATTTTTAATTAATTTGGTTTGTTACAATTTTTGAAAACATAAATCCACTTTGGCATGATGGGGTATTGTGTGTAGGCCAGTGACACAAAATTTCAATTGAATCCATTTTAAATTCAGACTGTAACACAACAAAATGTGGAAAAAGTCAAGAGGTGTGAATACTTTCTGGAGGCACTGTATGTGCCTGAATGTATAAGCGTGTTTGTCTCCAATCTCTCCATGCCCGCGGGGTATTGGCACCCAGCTAAAGGGCCAGTGTGTGGACACAGGGGTGTGTGTATGTCAGGTCTCCAAGGCCCCTCCCTCTCTCTCTCTCTCTGTGTAATCCAAATCCACTTTCAAAGGTGCTGCTCTGGCATTAATACACCATGTGACGCCATTGCCAAAGCCTTTTGACTTGCAATATATTTAAACCACTATATTCAAATGATTCATGTTCTCTCTATTGATAAGTAACTAACTTATTTGTGCAAAGTACATTACAAATGCTTTAGCAAGCTGCAGTGATACTGCACAGCAGTTGTAATACTAACATAAATGGTAGCAATAACTTACTTTCATGGATGATCGTGTGTGTGTTACGTGTTTAGCACGTGTGTGTGTGTTACAAACATTGGGGCAGTGACATTAGGACATCTGGGCCTTCCTCAGTACAGAGAAGTATTGTGGATGTATGGAACGTTGCGCTTAAGTGTATAAATTGTGTATTCGTATTTGAAATGTATGTAGTTCTGTCCTTGAGTTGATACCTTTATGTACTGGTATGAGTGTGAATGGTAGAGCAGGGAATTACCAGGGACCTCACGAGACCATATTATCATCAGACTTTGGTGCCGATACGATTGTCACAATTCAATGTGTATTGCAGTTCGATATTGTGATTTTTATTGCGATTGGATGTTCCAGACATATTGCTCACCATGTCTGCTGCAGAGGGACAAGAGAGAGACATTAAATCAGGAGTTTGATCAGTCATGGAAACAAGAGGGCTGAAAACATTTGTGTCCCTATTTAAAAAGAAGATGGAGAACAAGCTATTAAGGAAAAATACTGGAGTTCTGGTACAGGTACAGCCAACGAGCGCAAAAATAATATTGTGAAATTGTCGAAATGATACGATTTATCGTCAAAAAACGATGTCCCGATATGTAACTGTATGGATTTTCTCCCCCCATCACTAGTGACTGGTGGACACTGCTGGGTGTGAATGTGGTGTAGCGGAATTAAGATGGAAATGTACGACAAGCTGTTGAGGTGGAAACCATGAAATAGGAAGTTAAAGGGAGGAAACTCCAACCGATTCAAGGTTGCTGCGTTCTAACCCGTCTGTTAACTCTGATCACGGCAACCCATTACACTATCTCAGCCGTTAAGGGTGGTAAGGACCTTTACCCTATCTTAATGGGTGGTAGACTGCAACCCATTACACTATCTCAGCTAACCCGTTAAGGGTGGTAGACTGCAACCCATTACACTATCTCAGCTAACCCGTTAAGGGTGGTAGACTGCAACCCATTACACTATCTCAGCTAACCCGTTAAGGGTGGTAGACTGCAACCCATTACACTATCTCAGCTAACCCGTTAAGGGTGTAGACTGCAACCCATTACACTATCTCAGCTAACCCGTAAGGGTGGTAGTGTAATGGGTTGCAGTCTATCTCAGCTAACCCTTTAAGGGTGGTAGACTGCAACCCATTACACTATCTCAGCTAACCCGTTAAGGGTGATAGACTGTAACACGGCTCAAGATTCAAGGTTATTTCATGAATGTTCCATTGTACCTAAAGAATTCTATAGCGGGTGGTATCTGTAACAAAAGGCCTACAAATTTAAGAGATGACATGTACCCCAGGAAACCCATTGCGGGTGGTAACTGGAAAAAGTCTATACTTTACCCCAGGATACCCATTACGGGCGGTAACTATAGAAACAAGGTAGCTTCATTCACATCAGGGGAATTTAGCCAAAAGTGTCAGCCTATTTGCAACGCACCTCCTTGTTATTGCATTTGAATGTGTTTCACTGGCATTCAGTAGCATTATGACTCACATGATTATGAAGGCATTTTAGTGTGTTACACTGGCATTCAGTAGCATTATGACTCACATGATTATGAAGGCATTTTAATGTGTTACACTGGCATTCAGTAGCATTATGACTCACATGATTATGAAGGCATTTTAGTGTGTTACATTGGCATTCAGTAGCATTATGACTCACATGATTATGAAGGCATTTTAATGTGTTACACTGGCATTCAGTAGCATTATGACTCACATGATTATGAAGGCAGTAATGTATGAAAGCATGTATATTTTTATTTTAAATGTATGTAGTTCTGTTCTTGAGCTGTTCTTGTCTATTAATGTTCTGTATTATGTCATGGTTCATGTTCTGTGTGGACCCCAGGAAGAGGAGCTGCTGCTTTCGCAACAGCTAATGGGGATCCTAATACAATATTAATGTTGGTGTGTGTGTGTGTCCACACGGATGCCTGTCCGCCTGTTCTAATCCCAGTCTCTCTCAGCATCTGGAGCATTGACACAGTTTAAAGGCCTGGCGATGCCCACATAGGGCTGGCCCATTGCGCACACACTCACACACGGCCTATCTGGGGCACCAGAAGGCCCGGGAACCGCCAAGGCAGAGGCTGCCCACGTTGGCACTGCCACTGGGGGGGGGGGGGGGGGGGCACTGCTGGCGCTCGGGGGAGAGAGGGAAATGGCAAGGGTGTGTGGTGGGGCTGAGGGAGTGAGGAAAGGAGAGGGGGAGGAGGGGGCACCTGGCATGGGATAATCACCCTGGGAATGGTCCCATGCCCTCTGTAGATATCAGGGAGGGAGGGATGGGGAGGTGTTGGGGTGTTAGAGAAAGAGGGATGAAGAGAGAGGGGGGAGATATAGAGATAGAGCGAGGGGGTGTGGGGAGATGAGAGAAAGACACGGAGAGAGAGAGAGAATGGATGGGGTTGTTAGTGTATGTATTGAGAGAACTCAACACTTCACATGGGACTGGGAGTATGGATGGTTTTATCATGCTAATGCTCCGCTCTGCTCTTAAAGGACAGGTGCTACTTTTCACCCATAACAAGCTGGCATGGGATGCTTGTGATGCCCTCTCTCTCCCTCTTTCTCCCAGTCTCTCTCGCTCTCTCTCTTTCCCTGTCTCTCGCTCTTTTTTCCCCTGTCTCTTTCTCCCTCTCTCTCCCTCTTTTTCCCTGTCTCTCACCCTCCCCCCCCCTCTCATTTTCAATGTCTCTGTCACTCTACCTTTTACCCATAGCTGGCATCGGATGCTTATGGCACAACTACCCCCCTCTCTTTCCATCTCTCTACTTTTCACCATACAGGCTAGAATTGGGTGATTATACCCCTCTCTCTCCCTTATCTCTCCTTCAGTCCAGGCCTCAGGTTGCATCAGGGTTGTCTCCCTCTCTCCCTGCTCTCAATGTCCTGGCCCACTGATGGCCTATCTCTCCCTGCCCTGCCCTGGCCCTGGCCCCCTGATGGCCTATATCTCCCTGCCCTGCCCTGGCCCTTGCCCACTGATGGCCTATCTCTCCCTGCCCTGCCCTGGCCCTGGCCACTGATGGCCTATCTCTCCCTGCCCTCAATGTCCTGGCCCACTGATGGCCTATCTCTCCCTGCCCTCAATGTCCTGGCCCACTGATGGCCTATCTCTCCCTGCCCTGCCCTGGCCCACTGATGGCCTATCTCTCCCTGCCCTGCCCTGGCCCACTGATGGCCTATCTCTCCCTGCCCTGCCCTGGCCCACTGATGGCCTATCTCTCCCTGCCCTGCCCTAGCCCAACTGATGCCACCCCACGCCTGCCTCCTTCCTCGCCTGAACTCTCTCTCTCTGTAGTGGGCACAGATGCCCATGTTGGCCTGCAACAGCTGTCTCACCATGTGGCACTACCAAGTGTTGCCACCCAATGGAGTGGGAGTGGGTGAGGGGGAGAAAGGGTGGTGGGGGAGAGGGTGTGGGGAGGGGGTCTGAGTTGGGATGTGAGGGGCTGAGTTCATGAATATTAATGTTGTGATCACAGCCGAGTTCTGCCCAGGCAGGATCAAAAATGTCTCTGTCTTTTTCTCCCTCCATCTTTCTTTATCTTTCTTCATTTTTCTAATGTTCTGTCTTTCTAGCTCTTTTGCACTCTTCTTCTCTCTCCCTTCTCTCTTTCTCTCTCCCCCTCTCCTTCTCTCCTTCCCTCGCTCTCCCTATCTACCCCCCCTTCCCCCCTTTCGCTCTCACTCTCTCCCAGTAGAGTCAGTAAAGGTGATGGCCAGCGCCCATGTCTCCCCCGGTCACAGACAGGAAGCCCCTGGAAACAGAGAGAGGGAGGGAAACGTCAAACGCCTGGTTCTCATTGGTCGAAGAGTTCAAAATACACAAACCGTAACCAATAAGAAGACAAGCAGTCATCTAAGGAGTGGGACACAGAGACAGAGTAGTTTCATCCAAAATATTTTCATCCAAAAAGCTATACACGAGAAGTGCCGAAAACAGACTAGAGCCAACAAAATGGTGGCCATCGAGTGACGGGCGGCGTCCATTTTGGGGCGAGATAATTTCAGCTTCCAGAGTATCTTAAATAATCCTCCTCCTCACCTCAAATAAAAATTATATTCAGAATTCCTGAACTAACGCTTACACTTGACTCCCCCCGACCCCCCCAATCTCTGATTTTGCTGATAGGTCCTTTATTGAGGAAAAACGTACTCACTACGACTGTGATATGTGGTTGTCCCACCTAGCTATCTTAAGATGAACGCACCAACTGTAAGTCCCTCTGGATAACAGCGTCTGCTAAATGACTCAAATATAAATGTAAGTGAGTCATCCAAACAGCTAAATAAGTGGCATCATGAATTATTATTATTTTTTAACATGACTAAATCTACCAGGTGGTCGCTAATTCTAGCTACACATTGACAGTGGATGGGGTGAGTTAGCTACCACCACACAATGTAAAGCATTATAATCTTGGTCACAGCTGAGTATATGCAATATTCAGAGACACACTTGTCTGGTTACACAAGACTAAGCACTGTGACAGCCTATGGCTTTACACAGTACATACATGCATTCTGTTGTAATAGAAAACAGATTGGAAGGAAAACTAATCAAAAGTGAGTGATGTGATGATGGCGTCACAGTTCTATAGCTACGGCATCAGGAGAGGAGAGGGGCTGTCAGAATGAAAAGAACACACACACACACACACACTGGCCAAAACAGCAGGGGTAAAAGCTAAAGGGACCGCGAGAAGGATGGAGAGATGGAGGAGTGAAAGAGAGAGAGAGAGAAAGCGAGGGATGGGGCAGCAGATCAGAGAGTGTCTCTAGTGTCGTGCTCTCCCTTTAAAGAAGAGCCAGGAAAACAGATTAGGAGTCCACTCTTTTTCTCCTGGGGGAGCAGAGCACCCCCCCCGAACACACACACACACACCACACAGACATACACATAATCTTTAACACACACACACACACACACACACACACACACTGTAGACCCTCCACTGCACCAGTCCTCTTTACAAACAACAACTGTGTTGGCTAAGAGTAGCTGAAGCTAACTCTAACTGACCCGGCCCACTGCTTAGTTAATTAGCTTGTTTTCTCACGGCTGAACCGAAGACGGTTTGTGTGTTCCATCTCCTCCTTTGATCAACATGTGGACTTAGAGGTGTAATTACTGGTTTCTCTGCCCTGTGTCACGTTTGCAAACAGTTTATGGCTGTTTAATGGGAGGGAGTATTTACTTAGAAAGCCTACTGAGGTACACACTGCCGCTGTCGATGGCTCGGTTGCTCCATTTCAGGGGCAGGTGTCTGTGCATGAGTGCATCTTGTGGTTCTATTTCGGTGTATGAATGTTTTTATATCAAATAAAATTGTATTTGTCACATGTGCCAAATACAACAGGTGTAGTAGACCTTGCAGTGAAATGCTTACTGACAAGCTCTTAACCAACAATGCAGTTCAATAAATAGTTAATGAAATATTTACTAAATTAACGAAAGTTTAAAAAATCTAATCAATCAAAAAGCAACACAATTAATGTACATAACAATAACGAGTCAATGTGCGGGGGTAAAGGTTAGTCGAGGTCATTTGTAAAGTGACTATGCATAGATAATAAACAGCGAGTAGCAGCAGTGTAAAAACAAAGGGGGGGGGGGGGGGGGGGGGTTAATGTGAATAGTCTGGTGGATTAATTGTTCAGCAGTCTTATGGCTTGGGGGTAGAAGCTGTTAAGGAGCCTTTTGGTCCTAGACTTGGCGCTCCGGTACCACTTGCCATGCGGTAGCAAAGAAAACAGTCTATGACTTGGGTGACTGGAGTCTTTGACAATTTGTTGGGCCTTCCTCTGACACTGCCTACTATATAGATCCTGGATGTCAGAAAGCTTGGCCCAGTGATGTACTGGTGTGTGTGCATGGCTATCATTTGTTTGTTTGTCTGTCTGTGTGTGTGTGTTGTCTGTGTCTGTTTGTGTGTGTGTCGTCTGTGTCTGTGCCTGTGTGTGTGTGTGTCGTCTGTGTCTGTGTGTGTGTGTGTGTGTGTGTGTGTGTGTGTGTGTGTGTGTGTGTGTGTGTGTGTGTGTGTGTGTGTGTGTGTGTGTGTGTGTGTGTGTGTGTGTGTGTGTGTGTGCGCGCGCACGCGCCAGCCTGCGTCTCCTAGTATCTATTCAGGTTTACAGAGCTGCCCATGGCAGTAGGTGATAAGCACCGGTCCAACCAGACTGTACAAGCCTGGACAGGCCTGTCATTACCAGGGTAGTGTTCCGTTTTCAACTCCTGGTCCTGTAACCAGAAATCTAGCAGCCAGGAACTCAACTCACTTTTTTTCCTTTGAGTATTAGTTGTGTATTGGGTTTAGTGGAGTTACACTGCCACGTGGTATTGAGTCTCACAGCGATGGGGACATACTTCATACGCTCTAAACCTAACTGTATCAAGCCCAGCCAGGTCACCTGTGACACAATCCGTATTCGATGTCCATCCATGTCTGAGGAGGTCGGGAGCTGACATGTAAAAAGACCACTAGGGGTAACAGCACTGTTACCTTCAAGTAGGTTTGGGTTTTGCTAGGGCCTTGTGGACGAGGATGGGCGTAAGCATCTGCCTCTGGTGACAAAGGTTGTATGTTCGAATCCGGCGATAGAAAGTTGTTGTTGATTTTTGTGTTCAGCCTGTCCCAAACCTTAACCCTTACATGAACTATTCAGACTTAATGCCTAACCTTAAGAATTCTGAGTTAATGCCTAAACTTAACCCTAACCTGGAAAATTCTGAGTTAATGCCTAAACTTAACCCTAACCTGGAAGATTCTGAGTTAATGTCTAAACTTAACCCTAACCTGGAAGATTCTGAGTTAATGCCTAAACTTAACCCTAACCTGGAAGATTCTGAGTTAATGTCTAAACTTAACCCTAACCTGGAAGATTCTGATAATGTCTAAACTTAACCCTAACCTGGAAGATTCTGAGTTAATGTCTAAACTTAACCCTAACCTGGAAGATTCTGAGTTAATGTCTAAACTTAACCCTAACCTGGAAGATTCTGAGTTCATGTCTAAATTTAACCCTAACCTGGAAGATTCTGAGTTAATGTCTAAACTTAACCCTAACCTGGAAGATTCTGAGTTAATGTCTAAACTTAACCCTAACCTGGAAGATTCTGAGTTAATGTCTAAACTTAACCCTAACCTGGAAGATTCTGAGTTAATGTCTAAACTTAACCCTAACCTGGAAGATTCTGAGTTAATGTCTAAACTTAACCCTAACCTGGAAGATTCTGAGTTAATGTCTAAACTTAACCCTAACTGGAAGATTCTGAGTTAATGTCTAAACTTATCCCCAAGATTCTGAGTTAATGTCTAAACTTAACCCTAACCTGGAAGATTCTGAGTTAATGTCTAAACTTAACCCTAACCTGGAAGATTCTGAGTTAATGTCTAAACTTAACCCTAACCTGGAAGATTCTGAGTTAATGTCTAAACTTAACCCTAACCTGGAAGATTCTGAGTTAATGTCTAAACTTAACCCTAACCTGGAAGATTCTGAGTTAATGTCTAAACTTAACCCTAACCTGGAAGATTCTGAGTTAATGTCTAAACTTAACCCTAACCTGGAAGATTCTGAGTTAATGTCTAAACTTAACCCTAACCTGGAAGATTCTGAGTTAATGTCTAAACTTAACCCTAACCTGGAAGATTCTGAGTTAATGTCTAAACTTAACCTTAAAGACGTTTGGAACAACTTGTAAAGAGACTGTGAGAGCCTGTTGGTCAGCCAGCCAGGGGGCAGCTAGCAACCCTTAGTTGGCCAGTAGTGCCTCTGTTTCACTTTGTTTTGTTTTTTCTCTCCCTCCCTCTCTTTTCTGTTACTCTCACTGTCAGGCTGTAAAGGAGATGCAGACAGAGAAAAGGAGAAATGGCCAGAAAAGCCGTCCAAACTCCATCCAGCCAGAGAGTGAGATTTGTAATGCTAGACAACACTCAGTCAGTCGCAATGCGATGCTAGAATAAACCCCTCTCCCTCTCAGCCTGCAGACAAACAGGCCCTTGTGTGTTCCAGGGCCTTGTGTACGCCCCAAATGGCACCCAAACCCTGTGTAGTGCACTACTTTTGAACACTGCCCTATGGGGGATAGTGTTCCATTTGGGACGAACGACCTTGTGTGGGATATGGCACTTCTCCCTTCTCACAGCTCTGTTGACCAGTCCCAAACAGAGGAGGAACACACAGTATAGGCCTGCTAGGCAGATCAGATTCAGGTTTGGGGTTTTAATGTTGAAGGCTGAACTCTTGTCTTTATCTTGATTTGATTGCTTGAGGGAATTTTGAGATAGGCCTGCTAACATGACTGTGTCTGTATGGATCTGTAATGTCAGGGTGGGGATTCTGTATGTCGGAGACCTCTTGTCAAGGCCACATCGGCAGTCATCATATCTCCTCATATCCGTTTGGTCTCCTGTGTGTTTTACGTTTGCTCTTAGTAGGTCCATCGATATGAAGTTCATGTTAATAATTCAACTCTAGATAGAAGATGTCCTGACCGAAGGCCCAGTTTGAGGGCTGAGTCTCAGTGTGGACACCTGGATGAGATTAGTGTGGATCTATATTGTTCAACTGCTCACCTATACTAAATGATATGATGAGCAAAGTGGTGAGCCAGTTCCTGGTGTGAGAGAATATGTAATTCCGTAATTAATACATCCACGTGGTTTAGGAAAGGTGATAGAAATATGTCTTTCTCAACATTGACACTTGCCCTCTATGCTGCAATAACTGGGCCCGCCTAACATGTTGTGCCTTGTTTTTTCAGAACTACAGGCCACCTATCCCATAACTTTTTCTTCCAGAACTAATTTGTCTAATCGATAAAGAGCCAGAGAAGTTGAAAGAGGGTCCCAGCTGAACGTTCCGCTCTGATCGTTCCATATACCGCCGTCATTCGAGCTTCCAGCCAGTGAGGTTTTTAAGACTCATAGCCCACATAATGGCTGGTCTTAAAACAATGCGGTCGCGAGAGATGGGGGCTGCGGTAACCGCTGTGCACCGCTAACCCTTAATTACCTTTAATTAGTCCAAAGCTTCCTCTAATTGACGCGTAGAGGGCTCGCGTTAAGGCTTGCCTTTGCTCTTGCTATGTGGAGACAATTAGGCCGTATTGCGTCGGCACGGCAACAAAAGTTCAACTGTTTGTTTTTTAACTCCCTGGAACATAGTATTATTTCGATATTTTTTAAGTGAATGGTTTGGCCCCATGTTGTCTCCGTCCAAGTGAAAACAAACTATTTGAAGCCGTTTTTACCAGCATTGAAGACTTACAGTCTTAGTCTTATTTTCTCTTCTTGGCTAGGCGGCCTAGCCCAGGCTTATAGTGTTTGATAAACCAAATCAAGCAAATCCCAATTAGTTTATTTATGACTTTATCCCAACATCTTAAAAACATTATTTCAATGTTTTTATAAACAAATAGTTTTCATCTACCAAGTTTCAAGTAAATACTGTTAATCACATATACATAAAAATAGGGAATGATTAGTATAATCCAAAGGTTATGGACCTACAGCAACAGCCACTGAACAGGGTAAAACTGGAGGGGGCATGGAGACTTCATATTGCAGGAATAGATTATATTATGCCTAGATTAGAATATATTATAATTATTGATTCTATTGTCAAATCATGAAAATACAATTTTGAGGGCAGTTTCATCCCTGCCACACTGAGTTGTGAATATAGGACAGCCAGCTTCGCGTGTATGTATGCCATCAACAAGCCTTGGCCACTTAAAAAATATATAGTTATTAATTATTAATCTGTCAGTTGTCATATTTTTGAGAGAAATTTCACTACGTTTTTCATTGAAATTAGTGTGTTTATTTCCATATGTGACAGAGGTTTAGTATTTATTTATAAAAATATAAGCTAAGCGACAAGAGTCCGACTCATTGCAGTGCCCTCGTGCACAAAGCACTGCAGAATTTACCACCATAATAGGTTCCTATTGTATATGCATTTCTATAGCCCCGATACTGCAGGCATATCCAGTCCTATTGGTCCAAGTTCTTGCATTCATTTATCGTCATACTGAACATTTTTCGATATAGCTCGTCATTATTCGTTTTTCTTCGTTCGTTTAGTCTTAATGCGATATACATTTTTTAACAATATTATTTTCAACAAAGTGTTTATCTTTCAGATGGAATATTTTACGAATTGATTGCCACATTTTTTACTTTAAAATTATTTTCTTCTGAACAGTTTTATTATACCTAGAATTGTGCATATTTGTAGTCTTTTTATTTATTTTTATTTCAATTAATACAAAGAATAGAAAAGAACAGATAAGTGTTTTAAAAAAAGGACCATAAGAATGAACCATGATAACACACATGACAAACTGCTTTGGAGGTAAATTCGGTTCCTCAGCTCTTAACCGTGAAATATTTGTTGAACAAAAGTCATTTTTCGTTTTTAGATTTATTATTGTTCTTCTGAAATGTGTAACAGTAATCATTAGTTTGCTAAATGAAAACTAATGTCAAACCGGTTTCTAGGGGGTTAAATTGAAAACTGGTTATGCTAAATTGATATTGTGACCATGAAGAAATATAATTTGTAACGATTATATATATATATAAATATAGTATATATTTATATATATAAAAGTAGTATATAAAAGTATTCATTCGTAGATATACTTTACTGTGTGAACGAAGAGGCAGCTTCTCAATTAGCACCTGCGTGTGAAATATAATATGATGTCCGAAATTCTGTAAAGAATGATAAAAAAAGACTGAAATAACTTAGAAAACACTATGTGCCCGTTAACGATGAAAAACCAATGCATTGAAAATGAATTACTAAAATAATCGAATGCCCTTATTGTAGGCTTTGGGAAGTATGCAAATCATTTGTTATAAAATAATACTGTATATGAATTAATAAGGACTTGCCCTAGATAATTAAATATTCCAAAAAAGGCTATAGCTGATAGAGTATTGCAATTAACAGTTAAACTAAGTGACATTTTCATAGGTCTGATACAGGTCTGATACATGAACAGTGGGTCATCTCATCTTCATAAGATCCTATTTTCAATATATCATCATAGCCTACCCTGCATGCTATTTAGTGATCGAAGTTGTATTTATTAGCCTACTTATTGTTTAATATCTGTTATTGTGGTAAGCTATTTTCTATCGGTGAAATGACCTACAACAGACGGCAAAAGAGAAACGATTGGAATTTGGAATCTCTATTTTGATTGCTTCAGAGAGAACATTTGTCTAAGGCCTGTGAAAATCAATATTACCATGGTAAAATAATGTTGCCAAAGATAGACATATTTCAGAGACATTTATCACAATGTTTTTGTTTTGTTTGTTAAAATGAGTTAGGAGAAATAACTGGCCTAACTGTGCGAGGATTAAGTTCAACTCTGTTTGTCTTTCGTTTCCAGGCTACACTCCTCAACACACTGCAGTCTATTTCTTATGTTCAAAAGCAGAGCATCGACTTTGAGCGAAATGTTTTGTAGCGTTCTTGACAGACTTTCTCCCGCACCACCCTCCCCCCACACCTTTTAACCCTCTCGTGTTAAATGATAACTTAAATCATAATTCAATGAATGAATAATAGATGAGGCCAAATGCGTTGGGAGGTCAATGTTCAATAATTCATCACGCCGTTATGTTACTCCTGATGTGATGTGCTGCAGGAATGTTATTGCGTGTCTGATTGAATAGCTCCAGATTCTTTCATCTCAAACAAATCAAAAATTAGACCTCAACGTATAAAGAAATATATATTTAGCTTATCAAAAACAAATACACGTATTGGTCCCCACCCATGTTGATGGTTGTATTTCTTAGGCCTAGGCTATATGTGGCATGTCTAGTTGACTAGCTCCAGATTGGAGTCCGGATAGTATCAACCCCAAAATAATAACAAAATCAGTGAACATGTATCGTTAAAAGGGATTATCGTTTTTTAATCAAAAGTACATAAATAGCCTGTTTAGAAGTTGTTGTTTTTTTACGCATGTGGGGAGGCCTTTTTGTGGTGTGTGTGTGTGTGTGTGTGTGTGTGTGTGTGTGTGTGTTTTGTGTCTTCAACCTGCGTTGCAAATTTGATTATGACTGCAAATGAGCGGCATATCAGTCCTATATAACCTTTTGAAAAACTGCACGAACTCCCGAAAAGTATAGCCATGCAGGACAGACACAGAACAATAAATCATTTATGTGTTAAAACCCAACTGTATGGGTTAAATTCCATCCCTGAATTCAGTAATGTCACATCAATTGTCCTGCACCTGTTAGCTAAATAAACTTAGGTGGATGGCCTAAACTTTCCTCAGCTTGTGTCTTGATAGTCAACTTTTTTTCTGTGATACACTCTTAGAAAAAAAGGTTCTGGATAGAACCAAAAAGGGTTATATTGCACCCCTAAAAGGGTTATATTGCTTGCTTCATATGGCACCCCTAAAGGTTCTATATAGAACCGTGTTGTAGGGTTCTTTGATCAGAACCCCAGGGGTTCTTCTTCACTGAACCAAAATTGGTTCCATATAGGGTTCTAGAACTTCGGTTCTAGAACCTTAAGGGGTGCCATATATGAAGTAAGCATAGAACTATTTTTGGTTCTGTCCATAACCTTTTTTTATATTCCAATGTGGGATATTCTAAATTCAATTGCTATTGCATCCATGATCCATACATATTACATATCATTTTCTATTAGGCTCGGAACTTTGAGGCGTTTTTATGAGAACGTCTGGGAAGGCCTCGAGGCGCGCGCTGCCTCATCTCACCAAATGTGTGGCACTGCCAAAGGCCGCGCAAGGCCGTGCACTCTGGCCACTTTAGAAACTGTCGCTGACCCAAATGACCTAGAAATACGTCATTATTTTGAATGTTGGCATAGTTATTAGGTTTCTATCGACTGCAGTTCACGAATGTCACTATGAAACACAGGGCAAAGTTCCAAGTTGAACTAACTACCTGTCCTGACCTGACCTGGACTATTCCACTAGCCTACACCTGACACCTCTATCCTTTACTCATCTCCCTCTTTCTCTCTCCGTTCCTCTGCGGCTGGTAACGGTAGCGCAAGACAGTACAGGCAGCCCGTAATCCCCGCTGCCCGTGATTTAGCCCGAGCCCGCATAATGCTCCTAAACCCCCAGCTGCTACCCTGGCCACTTGCTCCCCGCGACAGACTGCGAACAGTTCGCGTTATTAATAATTCAACCAACTCGACGCTTCCACGAGACCACGACCGGCTGATCGCTCTGACCGGCCCCGACGCTAATAAGGCTATACAACTGCCATCATTCTTTTTCCATTTTAAAGGGACATTAACCTCCTTTTGTGTCGCTGATATTGGGGAATAAACCGCTATCAGTATTGATATTGGAACGTAGGCTACGGCTATCGCATCAGTAGTCAGCATTTTACACGAGGATTTCTCGACAGGTCTTTGTTGCTGCGGTGTAGGCATTTTGGTATCTCGGCAATGCAATAACGATTTTGAAGACGTCTCTTTCATCTCGTACGCTTTGAGGAGGAGGAGGCGTGGGACCAGGGGACTCTCCGATTGTGGATCAAGAGTGAGAGAGGGGGACAAGGGGAAAGCAGAACGAGAAGACAGACAGTTGGAGGAAGAGATTGGGGTGTTGGTGTTAGTTTGGATACACATTTTGGAAACGGGAGCAGAGAGCTGTTATTTTGAAGGTGGAGAAAATACACAAACAAAAACTTACTTTCTATCTTATCTCCGTCCACACAGTATTTTACCTATTTGTGAGACGTTTGTTGGTGGTTCGGCGTCTCTCTCACGTCACTGATTAGTTGCAGAACTTTCTTTCACTGCTCGGTGTTGAAGGCAGCAGGACTTGGACTCGAACGTCTCCCGAACTTCTTGGGCCGTCGACGAGCGTTGACGATGGGATGCAACTTGTGCTAACAAGTGAAAAGAAGAATCCAGAATCACTAGGGGAAGTAGGGAGTCTGCTGCTACGCTGTCCTTCCTTTCCTTTTCTCTCGCAGAAGAGAAGACTAACTTTTTCAAAGACCGTTTTCTGGGCCACAGGCCGACTTGTTTAAAGGACTTGTTTTTGCTTCCGGTAACACCGAAGAAAAAACAGAGTCGCGCTCTCTCGCCCTCTTCTCTCCCTCTCGCTCTCTCTCACTTTTTTTGGAAGCAGAATTTTTAAAGTAAAATGGGTCTTTGAGAGAGTTGGCACATCTCCCTGCGCTATAATGGTACGTGCTATGTAAATTAATATCATCACTGGAGAAAGCCTTTCAAAGCATTGCCATGTTATTTCGAAGGTTGATATGTAGAATACCTTTACACTTTAACAATATGTTATAATTATGTTACAATTAATTTAAGAGGGGACTTATTTGATTCACGTCAGTCAAAATCTATATCTCAGTCAAAAGAGGAGTATTTGTTATTGATTAGACTAATTACTTTAGTTCCTACAGGTGTATTATTGTATTATTTAAGTAATATTATTTTATTTCGTGTGTGACTGTGTGACACTTAACGGTCAAAAGTGAAGCACCACAATGCAAGCAAAGCTCACCTGTATCCCCGATGCTTGCTATAATTGTCTAGACAAGTGGTAGCTACTCCGTTTTGTTACTGTGATGTGTCTGACTATCATAAACAGCTTATTATCCCACATTTATTTTCTCTCACTCTTTTTATTTAAACCACGAATTGTAATTAAATGTAGGCCTGTTATTATTTATATTATAATTTATTATAATACATTATTTTACATTTATTATAACATTTATAATATTTTGCCTATATGCCTATTATTTGTTATTATCGAAGTCAAAATAAATATGAGGCTATATAAAAAAATAAAAAATAAACATTGAGAACAAAATAGTCGTCTGAATATAAAACCCATGTGATGACGAAGTGGCGGGATGCTGGGTCTATTCTGCGGTGGTTAGCCTACATCAAAAAGAATAACCAACGACGACAGCATGTTTTATCGTTCTAAGAGAGCAGTTTGACAGGCCAGAATATGGGACAGTGCGGGTGGTTCTTGTGTGTCGGAGAACCTTTTAGAAGCTTCATTGTCTGGGGTGCATCTCTTTCAAGTCAAATAAATGTGTATTTGTTGTGTATCTGTATACACAGATTAGCAGATGTTAAAGCAAGTGCAGCGAAATGCTTTTGTTCCTAGCTCCAGCAGTGCAGTAAATGTCTAACAGTACAATAGGCCTACTAATACACAAATAATCCCGATCTCTTTCTCCTACTTGCGGAATTGTCTTTTTTCCCCCTGTAGCCTGTCGGTTGTATTTTCATCAATGGGTCGGCTAATTGAGTTGCGTAGTTGATGACACTTCATATAGGCTCCCGAAAAGGGAGGGGGAAGCGGGAATAGATTTCCCCTCAGTATTGGTGTGTTTATAGTTCATAGGCCCGTTCAAACCATCCAATGGATATCAGACTTGTTCTTTTTTGCCAGAAGCATGTGGTTACTTTACCACAAGCTACAATAATAATATGCTAATAATAACGAGAATAATATATGATATGAAATCAAATTTAAATGAATAATCTAAATGAATAATATAGCCTAAGATATATAGCACATAACATACATTGTGTGTAGAAAACATTAGGGATGCCTGTTCTTTCCTTGACAGACTGAGCAGGTGAATCCCGGGGAAAACTATGATTCCTTATTGATGTCACCTGTTAAATCCAATCAGTGTAGATGAAGGGGAGGAGACGGGTTAAAGAAGGATTTTTAAGCCTTGAGACAACTGAGACATGGATTGTGTGTGTGTGCCATTCAGAGGGCGAATGGGCAAGACAAAATATTTAAGTGTCTTTGAACGGGGTACTGTATGGTAGTAGGTGCCAGGCACACTGGTTTGAGTGTGTCAAGAACTGCAACGCTGCTGGGTTTTTCACACAACAGTTTCCTGTGTGTATCAAGAATGGTCCACCACCCAAAGGACATCCAGACAATTTGACACAACTGTGGGAAGGATTGGAGTCAACATGGGCCAGCATCTCTGTGGAACGCTTTTGACACCTTGTAGAGTCCATGCCCTGACGAATGTAGGCTGTTCTGAGGGCAAAAGGGGGTGCAACTCAATATTAGGAAGGTGTTCCTCTCCTTAACTCTGACTGTTCCTAACCGCATTGGATTACCATTGTAATCTCTGTATCATAACTCTTCCTTAATATATGATTTGATATGTAAAAGGGACAGATGCATTACACTTTTGATAGTTCTGTTTAGTTTTTAAATGCATTGTCTGGTTTGTATACACTCAGTGTATATAGAAAAGTCATTATCATTCAAGAGGTCACTAATAATAATATATTTTAAGTCCATAGTTAACATTAATGAAAAAATGCCATTTTCTGTGTATTATTCAGGCAGCATCAGTAATAATACACTGTAACCTACACTCCAGTCACATTAGGAGTTATATTAGTGTAGTCCTAGGCCTTTTCTTGAAGCCTGCTTTCTGAGGCAAACACCCACCTCTGAAATGTACTACTTGATAGGGTGTGTGGTGTGTGTCTGATGTGATTATTCAATCTACACAGCCCGTCAGTCTGACTGGCTCTCATCTGCACACATGGAATCTCACATCACTGACTCTCAAACATACAAACATAACATGATCCATTAACAGGTTATACTGTAGGGCTGTGACGGTCATGGCATTTTGGATGATGGTAATTGGCCAGTCAAATGACTGTTGTCACTGTAATAACCGTTCAAATAGCCCCATACCAGCAAATAGGAGCAAAACAGGAAGTAAATATCTGTGCTAAAATATGCGGTTTGATTTGTTGATTCAACTCAACTGAAATGACAAAAAATACACTCCATTTCATGAGCCACATCAGTTAACATAATTTGATTGAACATTCTACATTACCATAGAAATTATTGAGTGTACCCATGAGTTTGACAGTCAAATTGCCAGTGTTAGAGGTTCCAAGCCTGTTCTATTCATTCTGTTTCTATGTGCTGCTGCTGCATTGTGGACACCGTTGCCTAGGCAACCGAGACTAGTTTGCTTGTTTCAGCAAGGAGCAACAAAGTTTCATCAGGTTGTTAAGAGTCCATGTTAAGCCCAAAACAGACTCAACTTCCCATCTTCAGTCAGCTGTTCGTTCCACACAAAACTTTTATTTTTAAAAACGGTTATGAAGGTTATTTTACTTTCATGAGAGGTCTTCATCCATAACCATATGGTAATTGTGCCAGCACTACGTTATAGGGTACTTAGTAAATACTGTAGAGCAGCATTTCTCAAACTCGATCCTCGGGACCCCAAAAGTGCACCCTCGGGGTTCCGATGACAGAGTGAGGAAACCCTGCTATAGAAGGACAGGGATGTAAATACAAGTTCCTGGGGGATAGAAAAGTTGATCCTAACAAATGGTTGGTTTATGCATCAGTGAACACGATAATACAACACAAAACATCATTACCAGCATTGACAAGCTTCCCTGTAGTCTATGTTGTGGTTATTATTAGCCTCCGATTGGAACTTTGAGCTGTCTCGTCTGTCAAGTGCATTATTGTAATTGGTGAGTTGGCAAGGGGGCGTAAACCTCGACATCACATCATCACCATGACATTTGACTGATTTTAATATCTGGATTCTATTTCTATGGGCTCACCGTGTGTTCCGTTATATGCCCCATTGAAACGTGTGTTCTGTTATATGCCCCATTGAAACGTGTGTTCTGTTATATGTCCCATTGAAACGTGTGTTACCGTTATATGCCCCATTGAAACGTGTGTTACTGTTATATGCCCCATTGAAACGTGTGTTCTGTTATATGCCCCATTGAAACGTGTGTTCTGTTATATGCCCCATTGAAACGTGTGTTCTGTTATATGCCCCATTGAAACGTGTGTTACTGTTATATGCCCCATTGAAACGTGTGTTCTGTTATATGCCCCATTGAAACGTGTGTTCTGTTATATGCCCCATTGAAACGTGTGTTCTGTTATATGCCCCATTGAAACGTGTGTTCTGTTATATGTCCCATTGAAACGTGTGTTACCGTTATATGCCCCATTGAAACGTGTGTTACCATTATATGTCCCATTGAAACGTGTGTTACCATTATATGCCCCATTGAAACGTGTGTTCTGTTATATGCCCCATTGAAACGTGTGTTCTGTTATATGCCCCATTGAAACGTGTGTTCTGTTATATGCCCCATTGAAACGTGTGTTACCGTTATATGCCCCATTGAAACGCTTGTGTTCTGTTATATGCCCCATTGAAACGTGTGTTACTGTTATATGCCCCATTGAAACGTGTGTTACTGTCATATGCCCCATTGAAACGTGTGTTCTGTTATATGCCCCATTGAAACGTGTGTTCCGTTATATGCCCCATTGAAATGTGTGTTACTGTTATATGCCCCATTGAAACGTGTGTTACTGTTATATGCCCCATTGAAACGTGTGTTACTGTCATATGCCCCATTGAAACGTGTGTTCCGTTATATGCCCCATTGAAACGTGTGTTACTGTTATATGCCCCATTGAAACGTGTGTTACCATTATATGCCCCATTGAAACGTATGTTACTGTTATATGCCCCATTGAAACGTGTGTTACTGTTATATGCCCCATTGAAACGTGTGTTACCATTATATGCCCCATTGAAACGTGTGTTCTGTTATATGCCCCATTGAAACGTGTGTTACTGTTATATGCCCCATTGAAACGTGTGTTACCGTTATATGCCCCATTGAAACGTGTGTTACCGTTATATGCCCCATTGAAACGTGTGTTACTAATGCGTTGTGGTATATGCCCCTATTTGAAACGCTTGTGTTTTGCACATACCACATCTAATGCGTGTGTGGTAAACTAAGTTACCACACTGTGGTTTCACATTGTTAGAGAGTGTGGTTTCACTAGTAAGTTACCACAGCAAATTACTACCACACCATGATCTAGTAAGTTACCACACTGTGGTTTATTGTGGGTAAAACAATGAGTGTGGTTTATAGTAAGTACCACACCAGGGTGGAGAAACACTGTGGTTTCACATTGTTAGAGAGTGTGGCACATACCACACTGTGGTTTCACGTTGTAAGAGAGTGTGGTTTCACTAGTAAGTTACCACACTGTGGTTTCACGTTGTTAGAGAGTGTGGTTTCACTAGTAAGTTACCACACTGTGGTTTCACGTTGTTAGAGAGTGTGGTTTCATTAGTAAGTTACCACACTGTGGTTTCACGTTGTAAGAGAGTGTGGTTTCACTAGTAAGAGTATCTCGGTAAAGACAGACATGTAGGGACAGAGTTAATGTGTTACATACATTAATACCACCCTTCTACTGTGTAACTAGGTGTATAGTGTTGGCCTATAGGTGATCTCCCTCACTACTGTGTAACTAGGTGTATACTGTTGGCCTATAGGGATCTCCCTCACTACTGTGTAACTAAATATATAGTGTTGGCCTATAGGGATCTCCCTCACTACATAGTGCTGGAGATACTGTAAATTGTGTGGGTTATGCAGGGTTTTGTTCCAGCCCACTTACACACCTATGCTGGGATGAAGTTGGAGACATGTGAAGGGAACAAGGACAGAAAGAAAGGAACATCTTCCTGGGATGAAACACAGCTACAATATATCTGGTATAAATACAATATATCTTTATTGATACAGTACAGCCCTGGTATAAATACAATATATCTTTATTGATACAATACAGCCTGGTATAAATACAATATATCTTTATTGATACAATACAGCCTGGTATAAATACAACATATCTGTATTGATACAATACAGCCCTGGTATAAATACATATCTTTATTGATACAATACAGCCCTGGTATAAATACAATATATATTTATTGATACAATACAGCCCTGGTATAGATACAATATATCTGTATTGATACAGTACAGCCCTGGTATAAATACAATATATCTGTATTGATACAATACAGCCTGGTATAAATACAATATATCTGTATTGATACAGTACAGCCCTGGTATAAATACAATATATCTGTATTGATACAATACAGCCCTGGTATAAATACAATATATCTGTATTGATACAATACAGCCCTGGTATAAATACAATATATCTTTATTGATACAGTACAGCCCTGGTATAAATACAATATATCTTTATTGATACAATACAGCCCTGGTATAAATACAATATATCTTTATTGATACTATAGAGCCCCACATTAGAGGTGTCATAATACCCATTAAACTTAGCGGTCAAACAGGGAAATGGTTCCAATCCTTTTTCCACCATACATTTTTCCCATAAGAGACTTTATGAACACTTAAAATAAGGGCTGTGTTTCGTGTAGGCTTACCCTGGCGTGACATTTTGATCACCATGTAAATCTCTCTTGGACAAGGTGACTTTTATCAATATATTCGTCTCTATTTACTCTCAGATTAGAAAATGCTGATTAGCATCAAAGTCGACATCAAGGAAAACTACCAATCCCTGCAAGCTCCTGCACATCATCTCTAGCTGACACCTTTGCTAACAGTTATTGTGTCAATTTAAAACTTGCACAAGACAGTTCACAGAATTACCATTTAAAGAAATGTAGCCAGGTTTTATGGCTATTATGACTCATACTGTGGTACTCGATACAGACCTAGTATGAATACAATGCATCTTTATTGATACAATTACAGCCCTGTGCTAGAAGTTAGCTATTTGTTCTGTGGTGACGTTTCCTTCAGGGACAAATCTAGGATCAGCTTTCCCTCCCCCAATCCTAACCTTAACCATTAGTGGCGGAAACGCTAAATTGATCTAAGATCAGTGTCTAGGCCGTGGGAACTTCACCCTACACCTAGCTACCTGTCTTGTCTAATATTTGTCACCATGCCAGGTTTATAGTGCATCTCTGGGGCGTGGTGGTGTACACTAAGTCTGTCCCGCAGCCATGCAGTTCTGTATGAACTTGTTCACCCTGTCCTGTCTGCCTTGAACTCTTAGGATGTGAGGGATTTTCTACCCTGTGTCTGTCAGTCGGTTAGTCAGGGTAATTGCTGGCCTGGGCTGGTCTCCATTGTCAATGCTTTATTCATTCAGCCACCCACACACTGTCAGTCACACACACCACTCACACTTGTTATGGGTAACGGTACTTGTCGTGGCCACACAACACACATCCGCGTATGCACACGCACGCACGCACACACGCACGCACACACACACACACACACACACACACACACACACACACACACACACACACACACACACACACACACACACACACACACACACACACACACAGCTATGTCTTACTATACTTGTGTGGACCAACAATTGATTCCCATTCAAAACGTGAACCTTATCCCCTAAACCTAACCTTATCTCCTAACCCTAAACCTAACCACTAACCCTAATTCTTACTCAAACCCTAATCCTAACCCACATTTTTTTTTACAAGTGACGACTGGCAAAATGTCCTCACTTCTCAAAAATGTAGGTGGTTCACTATTCTTTTGAAGACTTCTGGTACTCACAAGTATAGTAAACGTGTACACACACACACATAATGAATTGACACTGAAGTGAAGTCAGACATTTTGTAGAGGAGTTTCTACACACCTACAGAATGTGTGTACTACATATTGCTCTAACCACAGTTTACTGTTGTGTAAACCTGCTATGCTATTAAGCAGAAAACAACATTCAGCACCACTCTGTCTTGGCTTCAACATCTGAACCCATTAAACTAATGTTAAACCCCCTAAAAGTGAACTGAAATAATTAGCACAGGCCCCATATCCATTCCAAAACCACACACACACACACACACACACACACACACACACACACACACACACACAACCAATACTCACCCCCTCCTCCCTCCTCTTTCTCTGTTTTTCTTTTGTCCTCATCCCTCCCTCCTCCTCCCTTCCTCCCTCCTCCCTCCTCCTCCCTTACTCCCACCTCCTCCCTTCCTCCCTCCCTCCTGCCTTCCTCCCTCCTCCTTCCTTCCTCCCTCCACCTCCTCCCTCCCTTCCTCCCTCCTCCTCTCTTACTCCCTCCTCCTCCCTTACTCCCTTCTCCCTACCTCCCTCCTCACCCCCCTGAGATAGCGGTGTGAAAAATCACATTTTTTCAACGTTTTCTCCCTGAGGTGGCTCTGGCAGGGATTCACATGCCTTTCATACACTCCCCCCCCCCCCCCCCCCCCCCCCCCCCCCCCCACACACACACACACACACGCACACACACACACACACACTGGAACAGACCGGTTTCGGCCCAGCCTTTGATGTGCTTGCCATCTCATGCAGGTTGGCTTCCTTGGTTTATTGGTGTCTGTGCATACGGCTCTGTGTGTGTGTGCGTGTGCGTGCGTGCGCGCGTATGGCTCTGTGTGCGTTTATTTGGCATCGGCATATCCCGGCCACCAAATCCATAATAATAAATAAAAACAATAATTCTGATAATAATTACTGGTTGTTAAAGAGAGAAACTGACAACGGTTGGATAGTTGTGATGATTGTTCTGCAGCCAGAATAACTGGTTTGGAAGAGCAGCATCTATCAGGTGTGGTGTGTACTGTGCTGGGCAGCATGTGTGTGAACATGGAAGAGGATGTGTGGGTTTGTGGCTGTGTGTGCATGGGCACGTGTGTGTGTGTGTGTGTGTGTGTGTGTGTGTGTGGCCATTTGTGTAATTATTGATACGGTTCCAATAATTCACTTTTAAACTGAACTATCTGAGGATCAATCCCAAGGCTCAATGGAGGTGTGTGTGAGAGAGAGAGAGTGTGTGTGTGTGTGAGAGAGAGAGTGTGTGTGTGAGAGAGAGAGAGAGAGTGTGTGTGTGAGAGAGAGATTGTGTGTGTGTGAGAGAGAGATTGTGTGTGTGTGATTGTGGTTATTAGTGTGTTCCAGTACAGGTTTTTGGAGATATCACCTCCAGTTGGGCCATATGGTCCACAATACATCCCCACAAAGAATCTCTCTTTTGTTAGTTATACCAAGCCGGATGGCGATTTATTTAACCAACTGGATCTTCCCACAAAAGCATCCATCCTATATCCATCTCACGTCTTTGATATCAGATGGTTAAAAAAAAAAATGTCTCAATTAACACATTTGCATTGGGTTGGTGTTGGTGATCCACTTCCAAACAGGTCAGAGACTCTGTGTGCGTCCCAAGTGGCACCCTGTTCCCTTTATAGTGCACTACATTTGACCGGGGTCCATAGGGGTCCTGGTCAGAAGTAGTGCACCTTAAAGGGAGTAGGGTTCCATTTGGGACGAGGCCTCCGTTTCCAACGCCTTGGTCTCTTCCCTCTAAAATGTTAATTAGCCTGTGCTTTGAGATATTTCCGCTCAGGGCTGGCCATATGGACCAAGCATATGTTCTGTATATACAGTACAATATATCATTCATACATGGCTCAGGGATGAACAGTGATAAGGGGAGATACATTTGGGACAGAACCGAAGGGGGGTTGGTCCAGTACAAAGGGAGACAGTATATTGTGGGGTCTGTGTTATCCCTCCCTTGACAGGTGGAGAGCATGGTATTGCTTCACCTTTATTCTACTGTGTAATGACAAGGTTTCCATGTGTTCCCCAATAGAAGGACGAGAAAGGTTTTCCTGTTGCAATCATTCTCCATCCAACTGCAGGACACCATCTTTCACCAGGCCCAGTAGCATCCTCTCTCACACACACACACACACACACACACGCAAACAAACACACACACATGCAAACACACACACACCAGTAAACGAGCCAGCAGCCAATTGGACCAGCCCATGTGCCCAGTGCCAACACGTAGCATTTTGGGTCTGGGCTTAGCCAATCAGAACAACTGACACTGTCTCTACCCGGGACGTCCAATCACAGAGGGCCTGTGCACCTGGTGATGCATTAGGGGCCGGTTACAGTGTTAACAGTGGGCTTCAGCTCAGACAGTCAGACCCCCAGACACACACACACACACACACACACACACACACACACACACACACACACACACACACACACACACACACACACACACACACACACACACACACACACACACAGGTGCTGTGGCTAAGGTCCATGAGGAGCACAGGCCAATAAGACCTGCTATCTAACACGTGTCCTGGCACCGGACTGGGTGGCAGCATCCCTTTCCCATCATGCATTGTGTTATCAGTGGGCCGCCTCTCCCTCCTTCTCCCTCTCCTTCTTATCCCAGCTCAGTGTTCTCCGCTCTCACTCCCTCTCCCCCCCCTCTCTCTCTCTCTCACTCCCTCTCCCCCTCTCTCTCTCTCTCTCCCCTTCTCTCTCAACAATGAGAACAGTGTGCCCACATTAAAAACGAGGGCCTCACCGTAAAAATAAGTTTATGTGCTAATAAAGATGATTAGAAATCACACAAGCCGCAAGAAATAAAAAAAAAAAAAAAAAATGTTGTGGGCACAGATTATACCTCCAAAAAATAGGAGATAGAGAGTGAAAGAGAATATTTACATGTTAGTAGACGGTCTTATGCAGAGGAACTTACAGGCACAATTAGGGTTAAGTGCCTTGCTCAAGGGCACATCAAAATATTTTTTACCTAGTTGGCTCGGGGATTGGAACCAGCAACCTTTCATTTACTGGCCCAACCAGTAGGCTACCTGCCGCCGAGCGAGAGAGTGGGATAGAGAGAGGAATAGAGAGAGGGACAGGCGAGAGAGGGAATGGAGAGAGAGGGAATGGAGAGAGAGGGAATGGAGAGAGAGGGAATGGAGAGAGAGGGAAAGGAGAGAGAGGGAATGGAGAGAGAGGGAATGGAGAGAGAGGGAATGGAGAGAGAGGGAATGGAGAGAGAGGGAATGGAGAGAGAGGGAATGGAGAGAGAGGGAATGGAGAGAGAGGGAAAGAAGAGAGAGGGAATGGAGAGAGAGGGAATGGAGAGAGAGGGAATGGAGAGAGAGGGAATGGAGAGAGCGTTCATTCCGAGTGGAGGGATATGAATAGCCTTTGTTTTCACCACAACTCAGGGTTGTGTGGTCTGCCAACGTCTGGCTCTTATTATGGCTTTGTGTCGGCACTGCAAGTGGTGCGCACGTGTGTGTGTGTGTGTGTGTAGTGTCAGAGGGCATGTACAAATGCATATATGTGTTAGTGATTATGTTTGCACTCGTGTGCTTATATTACATAAATATAATCTCAGTCTACCAGGTAGGCTGTGGATATATACAAGGGGGGTGGAGGCCAGGTTGGCAACAATGTGTGTGTTTCTTTCTGCTGGTCTATCTGGGAAAGTTGTGAAATTGAAAGAGGATTTCACAGAACTGTGCGGCTAGCTACCTGGCTGTGGGATTTGGTCTCCAGCTAAACTAAGTGGAGTGGAGTGGGTTAGCCTGATCCAATCAACCACAGCAGAACTGGAAAGAAATGGAGCTGTATCTCACACACACATACTGGAGCACACACACACACACACACATACTGGAGCACGCGCACACGCACACACACACACACACACACACACACACAAACAAACAAAACAGGCCCTTGCCAGAGCCTTCCCTTCCTTTAGAATACAAATTAAGCTTCTCTGAATACAGACTAGTTATTACACTTCCCCTCTGAGTACAGACAAGTTAGTACACTTCCCCTCTGAATACAGAATAGTTAGTACACTTCCCCTCTGAATACAGACTAGTTAGTACACTTCCCCTCTGAATACAGAATAGTTAGTACACTTTCCCTCTGAGTACAGACTAGTTAGTACACTTCCCCTCTGAATACAGATTAGTTAGTACACTTCCCCTCTGAATACAGAATAGTTAGTACACTTCCCCTCTGAGTACAGACTAGTTAGTACACTTCCCCTCTGAATACAGACTAGTTAGTACACTTCCCCTCTGAATACGGAATAGTTAGTACACTTCCCCTCTGAATACAGAATAGTTAGTACACTTCCCCTCTGAGTACAGACTAGTTAGTACACTTCCTCTCTGAATACAGAATAGTTAGTACACTTCCCCTCTGAATACAGAATAGTTAATACACTTCCCCTCTGAGTACAGAATAGTTAGTACACTTCCCCTCTGAATACAGAATAGTTAGTACACTTCCCCTCTGAATACAGAATAGTTAGTACACTTCCCCTCTGAATACAGAATAGTTAGTACACTTCCCCTCTGAATACAGAATAGTTAATACACTTCCCCTCTGAATACAGACTAGTTAATACACTTCCCCTCTGAATACAGAATAGTTAGTACACTTCCCCTCTGAATACAGAATAGTTAGTACACTTCCCCTCTGAATACAGATTAGTTAGTACACTTCCCCTCTGAATACAGAATAGTTAGTACACTTCCCCTCTGAGTACAGACTAGTTAGTACACTTCCCCTCTGAATACAGACTAGTTAGTACACTTCCCCTCTGAATACGGAATAGTTAGTACACTTCCCCTCTGAATACAGATTAGTTAGTACACTTCCCCTCTGAATACAGAATAGTTAGTACACTTCCCCTCTGAGTACAGACTAGTTAGTACACTTCCTCTCTGAATACAGAATAGTTAGTACACTTCCCCTCTGAATACAGAATAGTTAGTACACTTCCCCTCTGAATACAGAATAGTTAATACACTTCCCCTCTGAGTACAGAATAGTTAGTACACTTCCCCTCTGAATACAGAATAGTTAGTACACTTCCCCTCTGAATACAGAATAGTTAGTACACTTCCCCTCTGAATACAGAATAGTTAGTACACTTCCCCTCTGAATACAGAATAGTTAATACACTTCCCCTCTGAATACAGACTAGTTAATACACTTCCCCTCTGAATACAGAATAGTTAGTACACTTCCCCTCTGAATACAGAATAGTTAGTACACTTCCCCTCTGAATACAGAATAGTTAGTACACTTCCCCTCTGAATACAGAATAGTTAATACACTTCCCCTCTGAATACAGACTAGTTAATACACTTCCCCTCTGAATACAGACTAGTTAGTACACGTCCCCTCTGAACACAGACTAGTTAGTACACCTCCCCTCTGAACACAGACTAGTTAGTACACCTCCCCTCTGAATACAGACTAGTTAATACACTTCCCCTCTGAATACAGACTAGTTAGTACACCTCCCCTCTGAAGACAGACTAATACAGACTACTGCATGCAAACTGTCATTTCCGTGTGGGAATTGGAAATGAACACAGGTGTAGTTTTCTTTTCCATTGAAGAAAGCAATCTCTAGTCTTGTCTTGGGGTCTATGGGGTAACATTCAAATGTAAACAAATGATGTGATTTGTGCCGACAACGTGGCCAAGGTGAACAAAGAAAAGAGTCAACTATCTGTGTGCAGGTTTGCTTTTTGTTCGTGTACTTCTAGTTAACTGTATCCTGGATGTCATCTTTATTTAACAGATGCTTTTTGTTCGTGTACTTCTAGTTAACTGTATCCTGGATGTCATCTTTATTTAACAGATGCTTTTTGTTCGTGTACTTCTAGTTAACTGTATCCTGGATGTCATCTTTATTTAACAGATGCTTTTTGTTCGTGTACTTCTAGTTAACTGTATCCT
>NC_092159.1:14804498-14821324 GCF_045791955.1 Oncorhynchus clarkii lewisi
TTTGTTTGAGTTGATATTTGCTTATTGAACGAGATACCTTTACGGCAGAATACGGGTGAATACATAGGCCTACATGAGGGAGTGTTGGTTTTGATATTCCTTTTGGGGTTATTGTGGACGGCAAAGGCAAGAGATGAAATGGCAATGCCGTGGTGCAATGCCGTGGTGTGGTATTTATAGGCCTAACATTGAGGCTTTTCCCTCGGTTGGTTTGCAATTCGGATATGTGTTGACAGTGGTTGGAGAATCAAGTATTGTAGGCTACATTTAACAATTATATACTGATACAACATGTAGTATTTTAGAAATAAAAAATATGGCACACAAGGAAGCGATTTTGGATCATGTGCTTGGCTAATGTGTTTATGCACTTGAAACAGTTGTGTTCTGCTGACAAGTCATATAAAGGCCTATTTACCTAAATGGAAAATTACTAATCTAAGTGACTGGTTAATTTATTTCAGATGAAAATCTTAAAATTAGGTCACAGTGCAATTTACTGGCCCGTTTCACTGGAATCAGTTTCAGGCCTATGCTGCTTATATGCATATAAAATAACAACAGGACAAATATTATTTGATTAATTTACTTTAAAAAACATGTAACATGTGATTAAGACTTTGGATGTGTATATTTGGACTTCACTGTAGCCGTCTGAGAAAAAGCGTTTGAGCGCGCACGGAGCGGTGCGAATTTCACCTATAACTGAGAAGTGCAGGGCAGGACCGGCAGGACCGAACTTGTTTGCCCCTTGAAGCTCGACGGAAGTAGCTTACAGACAGACAGTAGGCCTATTATACACTTAGATTTGAATATCGCCTTAAATGTCACAATCTCAGCACTCGTTTCACTATTTTCCTTTGTCTGGTGGTCCAATAGGCAGTAAACTGTAGGGCTACCTCTTCTAAAAATACATGACTATTATAACGTTTTGTTTTTTTCAGTGTGCGTCTTGATGTTCTATTTTGTTTAGTCTTTTACCACTATTATTGTATGCTAAAATATAGCAGTAGATTTATAGGTCACGGGGCCTTAACTCCTTTTCTCAGTATAGCCTATTTGCCTTACTTGTGGCTGAGGTTGAATTGTACATTTTTTAATGGCATCTCTGACTTAATTTTAATAGGATAATTCACACAATGAATATTATTTTACCAACACGCAAGTGCTTACACGCATAATAGTCCAGATCCCAGACGCGGCCTTCTCAGCTTTGCAAGTGTTTTTCGAAGTTCCATGAATTAATGAATGCCCTTCGTTATTTTAATTGGACTTAATAGCCTACTTTAACCATACAATTGGATGTGTTGTTGTCACTGTGATTTCTATTCACTTTCTGTAACAAGTGTTCAGTTTTAGAATTAGGCCTAAGGAACAGTAACCGCATGTTTGGCTGGGGAGAAATGTAGGCCCTCTCCGTCAGCTCTTTGTAGTAGACACAGGACACAGTCAACGCTTCAGCTAAAATCACTGTGGAAGAAATGTCAGTCTTAAAGAAACGTTTTTCTTATAGAAAATCATAAACAGCATTAATTATTTCTTTAAAGATAGATATGGTCATATTGGTCAGCCGGGGTCAATGTAATTTAGATTGTAAGAGTTCAGACTTGGCATTATTTAATTTGTTTATGTTTTATTTGCCTATACATTTATTCAGGGCACTTCTTTCAAAAACTGCATATTTAGTTTAGATATATTTCCAAGCCAAGTGCATATGGGGTTGAGCTCCGCGCGCATCATGTTTCTCTTTCTTTCCATTAATTAAAATTAATTGGCTACAGATCCGCCTACATGAGCCTTAGCAGCGCGGCGAGCGCGTGCATGATGCCCATATGCGCGTGCATGCTGCCCATATGCGCAATACATATTGATCTTGTTAAGCTTCTGTGAGCTGATTTGTTTTCCTCGCGACTGATAGATTTTTCACCAGTAATTGATTTGTCAGCGTTATAATGATCTGATTTAATTTAAATCTAGTAGCATATTCAGTATTTGCATTATAAAAAAGGCAGTTGCTTGGCCTCAATACATTAGGCAGATTATTTGGCAGTGAGAATATGAAAGGAAATACATGATCTTTTTTTCTTGCCTGTTCCAATATTATATGTTTGCAAGTTGTGCAAACTCTTGCGATATGATCTTTTGACTAAAAAGTTCCCTCCAAGCGTTGAACGGAGTTTTCAGAGGGCCAATTAACCTTGGTTTTCCGGTGAGTGAGAGAGAGAGAGTGTGTGTGTGTGTGTGTGTGTGTGTGTGCTTATCATACCACCCGCGGGAATTATCCTCGCGTTCCTCCGGAATCAATAATTTTGTCTGGAGATTGTCTTTACATGTTCTTCGATTTAACCATGTTGTTAATAATGAAACAATCAGCAATGGGGACATGTGGTAACAAACGTAAACAATCAGTGATACATTATTAATGAGGATAAAAGCTTTGTTGGAATGGACATGCTTAGGTGAGGGACCTTGGGCATGACGCGTAATGGACGCGAAGTATGGATAGCCAAATCAGTACATTTGCAAAGTGGCGCTGGGAGGGTTTTTGAGGAGGAATATGGCACTGTTTTATGTTTTTTTTTTGTAGGGAGAGGAAGGAGAGGAGGGAACCATTTGCATAAAGGTTTTATGTAATGTGTTTGGATATCAATTATTGCTTCAGTCTCCACTCAAGTTTACCAGAAAATGTGATGTTTAGTGCAGGCTAGACTGCGTCGAGTCTGGATTTGCTTGCGTTTTCACGAGGCTTCCGCAGTCTGCCTTTTACGCACAGTGCCAACCCATTAATTTTTCTGCTGCTCTTGATAACGAAATACGTAACCCTTGCTGGACATGCGTTTAGTTGTTGGTCGATTTAATGGTTTAAAAAAATGTATATATTTTATGTTTAGTATATTCCCCACTTGTTTTAGAATTGATTTCAAGATCAAATGCGTGGGCTTACATAAAACGCACTGAGCCGTGTGTGGCAATGAATGCCCGCGTTATGGTCGACTTGAAAGAAAGAAATGAGTTTAGGCCAAACATAGCTGTGAGCATTAGGTAATGTACGTTTGGTGATAGAGATGATGTCATAATTATCTCTCAAAGAATAATGTAGTTGTAGTTTGATTGCGTGTGAAGGGAAAGCAAGGACACCGCAGTATGTGTGTCCATATTAGTGTGTTTGAGAAGCGTTGCCACGAGATTTGGGCAGGTCAGCGCACAGGGATAAATGTGCAGGGCCAGCTCTAGCCTTTTGGGGGCCCTAAGCGACATATCCTGCAATTATACACATTTTGCCATGGGGTGGAGAGACATTTTTAAAAAGTTTTAAAGCGGCCTGAGGCCATAAGTGATGTCATGTCTGCCTGGAACCAGCACTGTCAATGCTTGTAGGTTAACCCCTTCCTTCATCACTTCAGTACTGGAAGCACCAATGAATGATTCAGTAGTTGATGATGATGTCCTTATTTATTATGCAATTTATCAATTTGGAACAGTTGAGAAATCACAAAATAAAATGTTTGTTACATGTCTCATTTTTCAACTATTTCAAATAGATTAATTTGCCTTCACTTTTAAGTTACAGCTTGCCATGTTAAATAGATGGCTACCCAAACTCCTTGCTCCAGCCAAATACTACGCCCATGGACGTTAGTTTCTTCTCCGCAATGAGTCTGGATCTGAGTACCTCCCCAAAGATTTCTAGAACGCGAACACATTCTAACCATTCTGATTGGTCCCAGAAACCGATGGGTTGGGCCAGCACCAGACATACATGTGGGTAAAGCAGCTTTTAGGAAATTCATCACTGGCTTTGATACTCTGATTGGTTAGAAATGATCTAATTGCTGATGACTTTGTTTTTTTCCCAACATTCCTCACTTTGACATCACCACAAACAACTTCAATGATGGCAGTCTCAGACTGACTATGTAGCGAACGTAGAGCAGTGGAAGAATTCAGTTTGAGTCGTCAGGTAAAGATAGATAGGCCTTAGTCCTGATGTCAGGCGGTAAGTCTGTCAGTAGTGTGAGTTATTCTCACCCAGTTTGTCCTCCAGGGACCTCATGCGTCAGCGGTGGGTTTTGGTTACACCAGCACCGGATGGTGACTGGGGTGTACGGTGGTGTTGGTGTAAGCCGAGGTGGCCTCCCTTGATCCGGTAACATAGCCTATCAAGCTGGTAACATCGTTCCTGCCGTGGTGTCACTTTTCACTACACCGACACCGGGACAGGAGCTGGTGTTGGACATAGAAATATAACTATTAGAATGGGACCCGCAGCCCCTCCACCTATCAGGGAACATTGACTTGAATGGAGATGCCCATTCTAGTCGTTGTATTTCTATGATGGTGGAGCTGCGAATAGGCATAAGGTTTGGGGTGATGGATGGGTAGAATGCCCCGGCGCTGCCTGGCAGGGTGACACCCTGCACTACATTGTGTTCTGGTTACTTATTCATCTCCCCCAGGCTAATGGATCACACTGCTCTGCCTGGGGTCAGCTTCTGCCTGGGGTCAGCTTCTGCCTGGGGTCAGCTCTGCTTAGGGTCAGATTTGCCTGGGGTCAACTCTACCTGGGGTCAGCTTCTGCCTGGGGTCAGCTCTGCCTGGTGGGCCCTGTGCTAGTACATATGTTCTATGTGTATAGGACTATGTCTGTTATATATACCGCAGTGCTTGTAAATGTGTACATTTACTGTATGTGTTTATGCACGCTTGTACGCATCCATGTAATAATACATGTATATACATTTACTATACTGTATGCAGAATGAGAAAGAATGTACATGCATATATACATCGCCACATTTAAACAGAATGCTCCATCTCTACCACTGGTAACCTAATGATGCAAGCACTAAAGTCCCAGCTAGCCGAAGTCCTGTAGGATACCTTGTACTATATCTCTCATCCCGGGCCGGGTGCCTCTCCTCTCCTCCTGCCTTTGAGGAAGATGAGTTAAGTCTGTTCATCTTTTTATCTGTGCAGTCTTCCTGACCATGGAAAATGGATTTACCACACTTTACCGCCACCCCTCCACAATCACCATGCAGCACAGGATAATAGGTTGCTGACTGTCCCCTGTGTGTGTGTGTGTGTGTTTGTGTGTGTGTGTGTGTGAGAGAGAGAGAGAGAGAGAGAGAGAGAGAGTTTGTGTTTGTGTGTGTGTGTGTGTGTGTGTGTGTGTGTGTGTGTGTGTGTGTGTGTGTGTGTGTGTGTGTGTGTGTGTGTGTGTGTGTGTGTGTGTGTGTGAGAGAGAGAGAGAGAGAGAGAGAGAGAGTGTTTGTGTGTGTGTATCACACTCCAACCCCCCAGCATGGATTAGATTTTGGCTGATCCGTGGCCAGTGGTAGCAGGCAGCCCCTACAGCGGTCTGGTGGCGGTCTGCGATATACTGCTGTGGAACACACACGCACACACACACACGTTCCAGATATACATAGTGAGGATTGTGGTGGAGGGAAGAAGTTAACTATAATCAGTTCAGTATGATACAATATGTGTGTGTGTGGGTGTCGATACGATAGAGAGAAGAATAGATGACAAACAGCCGTATCCTCCTCTCCTCAGCCAAGCCAATCTCACCATGAGAAAACACATTTTATATTCAATGTGAAATGTGGCCATTATAAGGCACCTATTTGCTTAGTTTAAAGATTAGAGATAAAGTGTATTGTCGAGCTCTGAAAAACCTAATCATTCAATTCACTCATGAGTTCCCTCTGTAGGGTATTAAATTCTATCAGACATCAGAACCAAATGTACACACATACCAATAATGAAACGGTGTAGATAGATGAAGGCCACAGACTCTGTCTGTGTCCAACATAGTACCCTATTCTCTACATTATGCACTATGGACCCTGGTCAAAAGTAGTGCACTATTTAGGGAATAGGGTGCCATTTGTGAGGCAGCCTCTGAGCCTGAGCCCACACAGTCTACAGACAGACCAGCCTGCGTTTGCCAACTACTAACCAGGAACATACATAAGGTAAGGATGGAGAGGCTGTGTCCCAAATGCCACCCTATTCCCTAAACAGTGCACTACTTTTGACCATGGCCTACAGGGGAAAGGTTGCCATTTGGGACGTTACCAAAGTCTGTGATTCTGCCAAGTTGGAGACAACTTTCAGAAGACGTGATAACGGAAAGACGTAATGACAGACGTGAAGGATGAGAGGAGTGAGGGATGAGAGGAGTGAGGGATGAGAAGAGGCTCTCTGGCAGCTGCCCTGGAAGAGAAGAGACTCCCATTTTCTTTTTCTTCCTCCTCCCTCCACTTTCTTCTCCTCGTCAACTCGCCTCTGTTGAAGAGAGAGCAACGGTTGGGAAGGATCCTCAACTCTGGAGGAGTTGTTGTTGTTTCCCCCTCCTCCCCCCTCCTCCCCCTGCCTCACCCGTTTGTGTTTCTTCTCTTTTTCGTCGGGTAGCTAACCCACTGAATGGGACAAGGCGGTTAACCGTGAAATGAAAGCTCCTAGTTACTTTGTAGGGTTTTTCTCCAAAGAGGATTTGACACATCATGCATCCACACACAGACCACTCACACACACACAGACCACTCACACACACACAGACCACTCACACACACACAGACCACTCACACACACACAGACCACTCACACACACACAGACCACTCACACACACACACAGACCACTCACACACACACAGACCACTCACGCATACACAGACCAATCACACATACACAGACCACTCACACATACACAGACCACTCACACACACATAGACCACTCACAGACACACAGACCACTCACACACACACAGACCACTCACACACACACAGACCACTCACACACACACAGACCACTCACACACACACAGACCACTCACACACACACACAGACCACTCACACACACACAGACCACACACACAGACCACTCACACACACACACAGACCACTCACACACACACAGACCACTCACACACACACACAGACCACTCACACACACACAGACCACTCACACACACACACAGACCACTCACACACACATAGACCACTCACACACACACAGACCACTCACACACACACAGACCACTCACACACACACAGACCACTCACACACACATAGACCACTCACACACACACAGACCACTCACACACACACACAGACCACTCACACACACACACAGACCACTCACACACACACAGACCACTCACACACACATAGACCACTCACACACACACAGACCACTCACACACACACAGACCACTCACACACACACAGACCACTCACACACACACAGACCACTCACACACACATAGACCACTCACACACACACAGACCACTCACACACACACAGACCACTCACGCATACACAGACCAATCACACATACACATACCACTCACACATACACAGACCACTCACACATACACAGACCACTCACACATACACAGACCACTCACACATACACAGACCACTCACACATACACAGACCACTCACGCATACACAGACCACTCACGCATACACAGACCACTCACACATACACAGACCACTCACACACACACAGACCACTCACACATACACAGACCACTCACGCATACACAGACCACTCACACATACACAGACCACTCACACATACACAGACCACTCGCACATACACAGACCACTCGCACATACACAGACCACTCACACATACACAGACCACTCACACACACACAGACCACTCACACACACACAGACCACTCACACACACACAGACCACTCACACACACACAGACCACTCACACACACACAGACCACTCACACACACACAGACCACTCACACACACACAGACCACTCACACACACACAGACCACTCACACACACATAGACCACTCACACACACACAGACCACTCACACACACACAGACCACTCACACATACACAGACCACTCACACATACACAGACCACTCACGCATACACAGACCACTCACACATACACAGACCACTCACGCATACACAGACCACTCATGCATACACAGACCACTCACGCATACACAGACCACTCACGCATACACAGACCACTCATGCATACACAGACCACTCACGCATACACAGACCACTCACGCATACACAGACCACTCACACATACACAGACCACTCACACATACACAGACCACTCACACATACACAGACCACTCACACATACACAGTACAGAAAGATGTAATTAGAGCCGCTAGATCAATGTATAGGCATTGATTTCTGACAAAGCAGATCTATTGAATACGTTTTTATATTCTATATGTATTTTCTATGTTGAATTAGAGTGACTAAACACTATGTCCAAGCATCCAGCGGCAATTAGATGTATAGATCCTCTCCCTTCATTTCTGCAACAGCAGTTCTATTGAGTCCATGTATAGTGTGTTCTATGTCTGAGAAATGCCCCTGGCTGGTAAGCAATTCTATGAATGCATTTCTATATTATACAGCTAGGTATTTTATGGGGAAAATGCCCTTGCTAAATTTGGTGGGAGACGTTTATTATAGACGAAAAAAGACAAGGGTTTTATTAAACAAATAGATGTCACGCTCTTCTCAGTAGAAATGAAGAAAGTGCAACGTGGATCGTTCTGACATGATTGAAACCAGGCAGTCAGCCGTGAAAACCATGTCTCAGTTCGGAGATGCTCCATCCCATTAAAGGGCTTGACTAAATCCTCCGTCTCAGACGATTTTCTACTTACGTCTTCATCAGGTGCTTGATACAATGTTTGCAGTCACGTGTTTCGATACAGTTGACATTTTTTGTCTTTTAGCAAACACTCTTAACCAGAGAGACTAACAGGAGAAATTAGGGTTAAGTGCCTTGCTCAAGGGTACCTGGCCAGATTTTTCACCTAGTCGGCTCGGGGATTCGAACCAGTGACCTTTTGTTTTTACTGGCCCAGCTCTCTAACCATTAGGCTCACTGCACCATGCATTAGTAAACTGAAGAGAATTTCAGACAGAAGCTTCACTGTCAGATATGTTAGAAATATATATATATCCAGTGTAGACAGTTGATCTGAAGATTTGCAGGAAAGACGTAGTGCCAGATAATAATCTGATTGGTTAGCTGCTAGGTTAAAGAAGTAATAACACAGCATATGAAGCAGGTAGAACAGCCTGATTGGTTAGCTGCTAGGTTAAAGAAGTAATAACACAGCATATGAAGCAGGTAGAACAGCCTGATTGGTTAGCTGCTAGGTTAAAGAAGTAATACCACAGCATATGAAGCAGGTAGAACAGCCTGATTGGTTAGCTGCTAGGTTAAAGAAGTAATAACACAGCATATGAAGCAGGTAGAACAGCCTGATTGGTTAGCTGCTAGGTTAAAGAAGTAATAACACAGCATATGAAGCAGGTAGAACAGCCTGATTGGTTAGCTGCTAGGTTAAATAAGTAATACCACAGCATATGAAGCAGGTAGAACAGCCTGATTGGTTAGCTGCTAGGTAAAGAAGTAATAACGCAGCATATGACGCAGGTAGAACAGCCTGATTGGTTAGATCCCCGTTAGATGGGACCATAGAGATACATGTGTATGATTAGTGTTCTATTTAGTCCTGTGGTTGGAACAAGCATTCGTCAACCATACAGCTAGATATAGGTTTGTGTATGTGTAATACAGTACCCTTTGCCAGTTGATCTGATCATAGGATACCATAGGTCTAGAGTACCAGTGCTTCACTGCATTGGCATGACACAACACACACTGAAGGTCATTTATTTTAGTGTATTTGTACCACAGGGAGCATTTGCATGGGGAGGTGTTGACAGGAGCGTCTAATGCTGTAGGCATGTTAGACTGTCACATCAATATAGAGCAGCTCTCTCACTCTTTTTCTCTCTCTCTGTCTCTGTCCCTCTCTCCCTTTGTCCCTCCCCTCTCTCTCTCTCTCTCTGTCCCCTCTCTCTCTCACTCTCTGTCCCTCTCTCTCTCTGTCTCTGTCCCTCTCTCCCTTTGTCCCTCCCCTCTCTCTCTCTGTCCCCTCTCTCTCTCTGTCCCCTCTCTCCCTTTGTCCCTCCCCTCTCTCTCTCTGTCCCCTCTTTCTCTCTGTCCCCTCTCTCTCTCACTCTCTGCCCCCCCCCCCCTCTCTCTCTCTCTCTCTCTCTCTCTTTTGCACTCTCTCTCTTTCTCTCTCTCTCTGTTCCTCTCTCGCCCCCTCTCTCTCTGATCCCTCTCTTTCTCTCTGACCCCTCTCTTTCTCTGTCTGTCCCCTCTCTTTCTCTTACTGTCCCCTCTCTTTCTCTTACTTTCCCATCTCTTTCTCTTACTGTCCCCTCTCTTTCTCTTACTGTCCCCTCTCTTTCTCTTACTGTCCCCTCTCTTTCTCTTACTGTCCCCCCTCTCTCTCTCTCACTCTCTCTCTCTCTCTCTCTGTCCCTCCCCATTCTCTCTCTCTCTGTCCCCCCTCTCTCTCTTACCCTCTCTCTCTCTGTCCCTCCCCATTCTCTCTCTCTCTGCCCCCCTCTCTGTCCTTCTCTCTCTCTCTGTCCCTCCCCATTCTCTCTCTCTCTCTCTGTCAGTCAGTCCAGTACTTTTCGTACTGAAAAACGTCCTTTGATTCCGTACACCACTGTAGTAGAAGTGTGCTAGCTGGGCTAGGCCTGGACAGTACAGTCAGTCAGTCTCAGTAGAACAAAGTGTTCTCTAACTCTCTGCTCTCCTCTACTCTCAACTCACTGCTCTCACTCCTCTGGAGAGAGGAGGAGGGTTTTGGCTGCCCTCCAGGGGTGGAAAAATCTATAAGCCATTACGTAATATACCATATCTTTACCTTAGGTGAACCCAGTACAAGATCCACAGCTGTGAGCACACAGAGGGAGGCAGGGAGGCCTGTGTGGAAAAGAGATTGTGTGTGTAGGGAGAGAGAAAGAGTGTGTGTGTGTGTGTCTGTGTGTGTGTGTGTGTGTGTCTGTGTAGAAACAGAGAGAGGGAGAATGAGTGTGTGTGTGTGTGTGTGTGTGCATGTGTAGAAACAGAGAGAGGGAGAATGAGTGTGTGTGTGTCTGTGTAGAAACAGAGAGAGGGAGAATGAGTGTGTGTGTGTGTGTCTGTGTAGAAACAGAGAGAGGGAGAATGAGTGTGTGTGTGTGTCTGTGTAGAAACAGAGAGAGGGAGAATGAGTGTGTGTGTCTGTGTGTGTGTGTCTGTGTAGAAACAGAGAGAGGGAGAATGAGTGTGTGTGTGTGTCTGTGTAGAAACAGAGAGAGGGAGAATGAGTGTGTGTGTGTGTGTCTGTGTAGAAACAGAGAGAGGGAGAATGAGTGTGTGTGCTGTATTAGAGAGAGATTTCTCTGTGGCCAGTCTGCAGCACTTACAGACCCTCACATCAACAGGTCACATCACAATTAGCTGGAACTCTATTGTAACATTCCTTCCTTTCTGTTTTTCATCTATGTATTTGTTCATTTTCAAGCATACATTTTTTTAAAGCAGCATTTGCATAGATCGACTAAAGAGGAGACTTCTTCAGGATTCTTCACAGTGTCTTGGCCAAGTGATCCTGATGCTCGTAGAGTAAGTCAGATCGTCTGTGATTCATTTATTTTGATTATATATACATTTAAATCAGAGTACTGTTGTGTGATGCGAAACGCCATGGCAACGTACTGCACTGTACTTCTAAAGCTGCTTCTTCCCGCATACAGATTAGTGTGTGTGTATGTGTGCATACAGATGAGTGTGTGTGTATGTGTGCATACAGATGAGTGTGTGTGAATACGTGCATACAGATGAGTGTGTGTGTATGCGTGCATACAGATGAGTGTGTGTGTATGCGTGCATACAGATGAGTGTGTGTGTATGTGTGCATACAGATGAGTGTGTGTGAATATGTGCATACAGATGAGTGTGTGTGTATGCGTGCATACAGATGAGTGTGTGTGTATGCATGCATACAGATGAGTGTGTGTGAATACGTGCATACAGATGAGTGTGTGTGTATGCGTGCATACAGATGAGTGTGTGTGAATACGTGCATACAGATGAGTGTGTGTGTATGCGTGCATACAGATGAGTGTGTGTGAATACGTGCATACAGATGAGTGTGTGTGTATGCGTGCATACAGATGAGTGTGTGTGTATGCGTGCATACAGATGAGTGTGTGTGAATACGTGCATACAGATGAGTGTGTGTGTATGCGTGCATACAGATGAGTGTGTGTGAATACGTGCATACAGATGAGTGTGTGTGTATGCGTGCATACAGATGAGTGTGTGTGTATGCGTGCATACAGATGAGTGTGTGTGAATACGTGCATACAGATGAGTGTGTGTGTATGCGTGCATACAGATGAGTGTGTGTGTGTATGTGTGCATACAGGTGAGTGTGTGTGAATACGTGCATACAGATGAGTGTGTGTGAATACGTGCATACAGATGAGTGTGTGTGTATGCGTGCATACAGATGAGTGTGTGTGTGTGTATGTGTGCATACAGATGAGCGTGTGTGAATGCGTGCATACAGATGAGTGTGTGTGTATGCGTGCATACAGATGAGTGTGTGTGTATGCGTGCATACAGATGAGTGTGTGTGTATGCGTGCATACAGATGAGTGTGTGTGAATGCGTGCATACAGGTGAGTGTGTGTGAATGCGTGCATACAGATGAGTGTGTGTGAATGCGTGCATACAGATGAGTGTGTGTGAATGCGTGCATACAGATGAGTGTGTGTGTATGCGTGCATACAGATGAGTGTGTGTGTATGCGTGCATACAGATGAGTGTGTGTGTATGCGTGCATACAGATGAGTGTGTGTGAATGCATACATACAGGTGTGTTTGAAAACGGGAGTATGAGGCCGCAGGCCGTGCAGCGCTGAACAGACCTGCTTTTCACTTCACACATTGACAGTGTTGACACGTCAACGCTTTCATCCCATAATATGCACTAATCATGGCTTGACAAGATGGGCCAGGCCTGCATTCCAAATGGCACCCTATGGGCCCTGGTCAAAAGTAGTGCACCCTATGGGCCCTGGTCAAAAGTAGTGCACTATAGAGGCCCTGGTCAAAAGTAGTGCACCCTATGGGCCCTGGTCAAAAGTAGTGCACCCTATGGGCCCTGGTCAAAAGTAGTGCACCCTATTGGCCCTGGTCAAAAGTAGTGCACCCTATGGGCCCTGGTCAAAAGTAGTGCACTATAGAGGCCCTGGTCAAAAGTAGTGCACTATAGAGGCCCTGGTCAAAAGTAGTGCACTATAGTAGTGCAGACTTTTTGGTTTTGATGTGACTGACACCATCTTGAGTTTGTGCGAGTACCGGCCTCACGATACATACATTCCTCCTTAATGGCTGTTGCTTGGTGAGGGTCTAGTGTTGTTCAGGAAGGGTCACGTTCAATTAATTGGATTCAGGTGCCTGCTGCTTCTGTTTTCAATCTGATTGCAGACTACTTCCTATAATACAGGGGTCGGCAACAGGCGTCCCGCGGGTCAAAACCGGCCCGGGAAGGATTCTTTTTGGCCTGCCAAAGTTTAGTAAAAAAAACACACAAAACAACATATATTTGTTTGAAATTCAGCAAAAAATATATAAAAAGCCCATATTTTCCCAGGAATAAAAAGAAACGTGATCTTTTCTCAACGTAATCAAAGTATGAAATGAGTGAAATGTCCAAATACAATCTCTTTTTGGGCTTAGGTGTAGTTGTGGTCAATTTGCAGTGTACAGATGAATATAATTATCTTCGCGACCCCCGACCCTCCAAGGCTGAATGGAGTTACCTACCCCTGCTCTAAGAGGATCCACCTGACAGAAATATTGACAATTAAATAACATGTTAAGAATCAGTCAACTCTGATGATGATCGTTGTTAAACTGTCCGTAATGACGGCTGATAATAACATGGTAAGAATCAGTCAACTCTGATGATGATCGTTATTAAACTGTCCGTAATGACGGCTGATAATAACATGGTAAGAATCAGTCAACTCTGATGATGATCGTTGTTAAACTGTCCGTAATGACGGCTGATAATAACATGGTAAGAATCAGTCAACTCTGATGATGATCGTTATTAAACTGTCCGTAATGACGGCTGATAATAACATGGTAAGAATCAGTCAACTCTGATGATGATCGTTGTTAAACTGTCCGTAATGACGGCTGATAATAACATGGTAAGAATCAGTCAACTCTGATGATGATCGTTGTTAAACTGTCCGTAATGACGGCTGATAATAACATGTTAAGAATCAGTCAACTCTGATGACGATCGTTATTAAACTGTCCGTAATGACGGCTGATAATAACATGTTAAGAATCAGTCAACTCTGATGATGATCGTTGTTAAACTGTCCGTAATGACGGCTGATAATAACATGTTAAGAATCAGTCAACTTTGATGATGATCGTTGTTAAACTCTCCGTAATGACGGCTGATAATAACATGTTAAGAATCAGTCAACTCTGATGATGATCGTTGTTAAACTGTCCGTAATGACGGCTGATAATAACATGTTAAGAATCAGTCAACTCTGATGATGATCGTTGTTAAACTGTCCGTAATGACGGCTGATAATAACATGTTAAGAATCAGTCAACTCTGATGACGATCGTTATTAAACTGTCCGTAATGACGGCTGATAATAACATGTTAAGAATCAGTCAACTCTGATGATGATCGTTGTTAAACTGTCCGTAATGACGGCTGATAATAACATGTTAAGAATCAGTCAACTTTGATGATGATCGTTGTTAAACTCTCCGTAATGACGGCTGATAATAACATGTTAAGAATCAGTCAACTCTGATGATGATCGTTGTTAAACTGTCCGTAATGACGGCTGATAATAACATGTTAAGAATCAGTCAACTCTGATGATGATCGTTGTTAAACTGTCCGTAATGACGGCTGATAATAACATGTTAAGAATCAGTCAACTCTGATGATGATCGTTGTTAAACTGTCCGTAATGACGGCTGATAATAACATGTTAAGAATCAGTCAACTCTGATGATGATCGTTATTAAACTGTCCGTAATGACGGCTGATAATAACATGGTAAGAATCAGTCAACTCTGATGATGATCGTTGTTAAACTGTCCGTAATGACGGCTGATAATAACATGTTAAGAATCAGTCAACTCTGATGACGATCGTTATTAAACTGTCCGTAATGACGGCTGAGAATAACATGTTAAGAATCAGTCAACTCTGATGATGATCGTTGTTAAACTGTCCGTAATGACGGCTGATAATAACATGTT
The DNA here is from genome assembly GCF_045791955.1 of Oncorhynchus clarkii lewisi. NCBI lineage: Eukaryota > Metazoa > Chordata > Actinopteri > Salmoniformes > Salmonidae > Oncorhynchus > Oncorhynchus clarkii. Next base: position 14,819,697 of record NC_092159.1, read on the forward strand.
AAGAATCAGTCAACTCTGATGATGATCGTTGTTAAACTGTCCGTAATGACGGCTGATAATAACATGTTAAGAATCAGTCAACTCTGATGATGATCGTTGTTAAACTGTCCGTAATGACGGCTGATAATAACATGTTAAGAATCAGTCAACTCTGATGATGATCGTTGTTAAACTGTCCGTAATGACGGCTGATAATAACATGTTAAGAATCAGTCAACTCTGATGATGATCGTTGTTAAACTGTCCGTAATGACGGCTGATAATAACATGTTAAGAATCAGTCAACTCTGATGATGATCGTTGTTAAACTGTCCGTAATGACGGCTGATAATAACATGTTAAGAATCAGTCAACTCTGATGATGATCGTTGTTAAACTGTCCGTAATGACGGCTGATAATAACATGTTAAGAATCAGTCAACTCTGATGATGATCGTTATTAAACTGTCCGTAATGACGGCTGATAATAACATGGTAAGAATCAGTCAACTCTGATGATGATCGTTGTTAAACTGTCCGTAATGACGGCTGATAATAACATGGTAAGAATCAGTCAACTCTGATGATGATCGTTGTTAAACTGTCCGTAATGACGGCTGATAATAACATGGTAAGAATCAGTCAACTCTGATGATGATCGTTGTTAAACTGTCCGTAATGACGGCTGATAATAACATGTTAAGAATCAGTCAACTCTGATGATGATCGTTGTTAAACTCTCCGTAATGACGGCTGATAATAACATGTTAAGAATCAGTCAACTTTGATGATGATCGTTGTTAAACTGTCCGTAATGACGGCTGATAATAACATGTTAAGAATCAGTCAACTCTGATGATGATCGTTATTAAACTGTCCGTAATGACGGCTGATAATAACATGTTAAGAATCAGTCAACTCTGATGATGATCGTTGTTAAACTGTCCGTAATGACGGCTGATAATAACATGTTAAGAATCAGTCAACTCTGATGATGATCGTTGTTAAACTGTCCGTAATGACGGCTGATAATAACATGGTAAGAATCAGTCAACTCTGATGATGATCGTTATTAAACTGTCCGTAATGACGGCTGATAATACCATATGGATTGGGGAAGAGACACACACACACACACACACACACACACACACACACACACACACACACACACACACACACACACACACACACACACACACACACACACACACACACACAAACATGTGCTGAGAGGCAATTGTAAGTTAATGTGAAACCATAGTAAAACACATGCAGATGTGGATTGGAAGGTTTTACCCCAAACTCAGTTCTAACCCTTTCCATTGTTACACTCCTTACGTTTTACCTAGTTTCATTTGACCAATCGCACCTGTGGAGTTTCAACACACAGTCACACACATGCAACTCTTCAACTGGGAGTCGGACCCGCAAATGAAAGACATTTGGAGCCCCCTCTCTCACCACACACACTTGGTGTGGTGGTGAGGGCGGTTGGCGGTATTGGGTGCGGTGGTGAGGGCGGTTGGTGGTATTGGGTGCGGTGGTGAGGGTGGTTGGTGGTATTGGGTGCGGTGGTGAGGGCGGTTGGTGGTATTGGGTGCGGTGGTGAGGGCGGTTGGCGGTATTGGGTGCGGTGGTGAGGGCGG